>NW_007206930.1:446931-449882 GCF_000164805.1 Carlito syrichta | reverse complement strand
GGAGGGGGAGGGAGGGAGGGAGGATAATTCATGGTAAGGACTAATCCAATTATTTCTAAATACTAAACTTCCAGTGGAAGGCAAGACAGTGTCAGATTGAGATAGCAGCCGGCCAGTGTGCCACCCCTGTATTAAGACTTAGATAGCAGAAACCAACTGCACTATTATGCAATTCTGTAAGAATAGTTTATATAGCATTTTGGGGGTGGCAGGGCACTGTCTAGCTGCACAACTAGGAAAAACATGCGGCGAATGATGGAGAGCCTAAATTCAGGTTTTGTTTTTGTTTTTTTGAGTTGGCATCTCATTCTGTTGCTCAGGCTGCAGTGCAGTGGTGCAATCATGGCTTACCACAGCCTCAATCTACTGGGCTCAGGCAATCCTTCTGAGGACCAGCCCCAGCCTCCCAAGTAGCTAGGACTACAGATGCATACCACAACACCTGGCTAATTTTTTATTTTTTTGTAGAGGCAAGATTTTACTATGTTGCGTAGGCTGGTCTTCAACTCCTGGCCTCGAGCAATCTTCCTGCCTTGGCTTCCCAAAATGCTGGGACTATAGGCATGAGCTACTGCAACCTGCCAAGTTTTGTTCTGTTTTAAGGCAAACTTGATTTTTAATTCCTTCAAACCAGACTTAATCCAGGAACTCCAAGTCAGCTTAGAGGTGACAAAGCAAAAGACTTTCCCAAACTGGCCATACCCTTTCACATGCAGTCCTCAGCCTTAGCTCCTTTGAATACTGTGACTTTCTTGGGAGGAGGGGTAACTACTTCACCAGGGCATGGGGTCTGGAGGCTTCAGATATGGATTTTTAGCAGGGGAACGGGGGAGCTCAAGAGAATATCTGCCTTGCCGAGTAGAGAGACAAGATGATGACATTTCATGCCTAACTAGGCTCCTCATTGGATCACAAATTAAAACCCACCTGGTTGGTGCTGGGATTTTCACTGTATGTTGATGGAGCTTTCCTCTGGCTTTCTTGCTTCAGACATCTGAATTGGACACCAGACTCTTGCACTTCAGAGCACTTGGCATGGGTCTTCTTGAGTAACTAAACAGTGCTTCTGTTTTCTATCACTTAATATCATCTAGAAAATTCTGGAACCCAAAGTCACAGATGCTTATAAGTAACTTTGCAAGAAAGGCAGCAATGCATCATCCTTTCTAAAGCACTATCAGCTCCTCTCACATTGCTTCCACATCTGTTATGACTGTGATACTAGATCACTTCTGTGACATCTGTAGGGTTGGTCTTATACCCATTTCACAGATAGTGTAGCTAACCTATATAACAACCTGTGGGGCAGGTAGGGTAGCACAGACTCTGCAGCAGATTGCCTGCGTTCAAATCCTGTCATTGTCTCTTATCAACTGTACAAACTTGAACAAGTTTGTTTTTCTGTGTCCTATTTTCATCATCTGCAAAATGAGACTAATAGTAGCTGCCTCATATGGGTGTCATGAGAATGAAGTGAGTTAATATATATGTAAAGCAAATAGGAAATGGCCTAGCACAAAGGAAGCACTATGGTATTAGCTACTCATATCATCATTTTCCAGAGGAAGAAACCAAATTGCAGGATAACCCCAGCAGTCTGACTGCAGGGAATACGCTCTCAATGAAGAAATCAAGAAACAGAGTGAGATATCAGTCACTGTCTTGCAATGGGAAGACTTAAAATAGTTGAAATCTAAGTCTCTTGACTCTGGATACAGTGTCTTCCCTTTTTATAAAATTAGTTTAAAAAAATTTTTTTTGGAGTCAAGGAGTACACGTGCAGGTTTGTTACATGGGATATTGCATGATGGTGAGTCTTGAGTTTCTATTGAGCCCGTTCCCCAGGTGGTAGACATGGTACCCAGTGAGTAGTTTTTCAACCCTTATGTCCCTCCCTCCCTTCCCACTTTAGGGGTGTCTCAGTGTCTGTTGTTCCCCTCCTTGTTCTCGTGTGCATACAATGTTTAGCTCCCACTTATTATGGAGAATGTTGGCATTGTTTTCTGTTTCTGTGATAATTCACTGAGGATGATGGTCTCTAGCTGCATGATGGTGTTGCTGCAAAGGATATAGTTTTGTTCATTTTTTATGACTGGGTTATATTCCATGGTGTATATGTACCATATTTTCCTTCTGCAGTCCACCGTTGACGGGCAAAAATGCACTCATTCCCCATAGATTTGAGTTTAGTCAAACATACCAATTTGAGCTTGAAGTCAAAATAATTGCCTGCTCCTGCCTTGGAGAGTTTCAAATATACAGCAACTTGCTAGGAGTCCAGAAATTGATCACTTCATCATCAGACAACCCAACCGGGATAGCAATCGCCCCGGCAGGAAGGTCAACAGGCAAGAAAATGAATCAGCATCTTATGGTTCCAATTTGTTTTGCTGCACTGACTAAAAATTGCTGTGATTTTTTTCTAAGGTTCAGATGCCTAGATATTTTACTGCTGAGAATATCAAGCCACTGAGCTATTGTTATGGTAATTGACCACAGCACTGTAGCATCTCATGATTGTTTTTCTGTTACATGGTCAGCATTATGGATTCCGAATAAATTTGAGCTATTACTGATCTGCTTTCTAGCACACAGCATTATTGACTCTGAAGGAAGCATTAGCTTTGTAGGCTGTGACTGTATATTGAGAATAATACCAGGGTGTAGATATTACTAAACCTTTATATGTTCACTTTGTATCCTAATAAAACACTTGTAAGATCTTCCAAGGGGCCCACCTCAGCTGACCTAAGCATTCACTCAGCCTATTAATGTAATGTACCAGCATGCCAAGTCAGGGCTTCTCTGATTGTGACTGCAGGCAATAAAATGTGATGGTTTCTGTAAGTGGCTAGTTTAAAAGTTTTGCACTTCCTTGGATGGAGGGTTCATGTTATATGACTGAATATATATAAAAAATATATATATATTTATATATATATATATATATA
>NW_007206930.1:435437-446907 GCF_000164805.1 Carlito syrichta | reverse complement strand
CGGCGATCCTTCCGCCTCAGTCTTCCGAGTAGCTGGAACTGCAGGTGTGCACTACCACGCCCAGCTATTTTTTTTTTTTTTGATTTATTGTAGAAATGAGGTCTTGCCAAGTTGCTCAGGTGGTTCTTGAACCTGCGGGCTCAGGCAATTCACTCATCTCGGCCTTCCAAAGTGGGGGATTTCAGGCTGAGCCACTGAGCCCAGCTGACTGAATAATTTTTATAATCATCATACATATTCATTTGACAAAATTATTTTTCAAGTGTATACAGAACAAGATATGTTAGGTTTACCTTTATCTTTTTCTTTCTCTCTCTCTCTCTCCTCTCTCTCTCTCTCCTCTCTCTCTTTTTTTTTGGTAGAGACAGATTCTTGCTGTGTTACCCAGGCTATTCTCTTGATCTCCTGGCCTCAAGTGATCCTCTCACTTCAATCTCCCAAAGTGCGGGGATTATAGGCATAAGCCACTGTGCCAAGTTTTAATTTTAAAGTAAGATGACACCTTTCTAACGCAGGTGTGCCTCATTTTAAATAAATCAGTGGTTTTCTAGAAAGTTGAACGTATGTAAAAGGGTTACCTGACAGTGTTCAAGCGGCGCAAGTTTCTCCTTGGGTGTGTTGTCTAACTTGATCTGTTCCACAGGGGACTTGCTGACTCAAACCTAATCTCTTCTTAGCACCAAGAACATAACTAGAGGATCTTTTGAGGCCATCCAGTTCCAGTGCTTCTCTCAGAGCATTATCGACACAGAGATCTTGCATGCTGTCCATCAAAAGAGGACTGGATTAAAAAAATGTGGTACATATACACGATGGAATACTATACAACCATAAAAAAGAATAAAATCATGAATTTCGCAGCAACCTGGATGGAACTAGAGTCTATAATACTGAGTGACCTCTCACAGAAACAAAGATCTGAGTATCACATGTTCTCACTCATACAGTGAACCTTGAACATCTATCATTATACTATAAGAAAAGGGAAACTATGGAGGGGGGAGGGAGGGGAAGGGAGGTGGGATTAACGGTAGTCAATATCTGTCTGGGGACGGGGAGACACCCTTTATCAACAAAGGTGCCTGAACGAAGCATATGTGTATAACTAACCTTTAACTGTACCCCACAATATCAAAATAAAAAATATTGATTTTTTAAAAAGTGACAAAAAAAATATGTCAGCAAACAAAAGACCTTATTTGAGAAGAAACAAAACAAAACGAGAAACAGATTTACCTGACAATTAAGTGAGATAAATATCAGTAATTACAGCACATATAATTCAGGTGTGGTCTTTTAAAATCTTTCCTCACAAAGGAATTATTACAGTCTTTTGGCCCCGGGTGACTTGGGTCAGAATCTCGGTCCTTTCTTGCATCATTCTCCTTTGGGATTCCTGAGTGCAGTCCCTACGGGGTTTCCCAGATTCCCACTGCCTTCTCCTGGCGTTCCCTCCCATCTGCAGAAAATTTCTTTGTTACAGTCAGTGCAGCTGGTAGTGTTTTCAGCTCTGATTTCTCGCTCCTCCCTGTGTATTTATACAGGACTTTGATGCTTACAGTTTCGCTGAGCTCCCGATGGTGATTCTCTCTGCTTCTAGTTCCAGGTCTGCATATCTCGTGGTTAACTTGCTTCTGAGGGTTAGGTCTCAGACATATCTCCCATTTCTTCTCAGCTGGGTTACAGAACATCTCCTGATGACTAGAGAGTTTGGGACAAAGAGAGAACAGAGAAGATGTGTCTCTGGACTCCTGGCTTAGGCAGCTTGGGTTTGTGCTCTGTTACCTACAACGTTCTAGGTAAGATTTCATTCCAAACAAAACTTCCTTGGTGAAAAAAACAAACAAAAGAAGAAGTTTACATACAGAACTGATTGAAAACATTTCTTTCTTGAGTCACCAAATGGTCAGGGCACTTACCGTTTATACTCACTGTTTTGGTTACCTATTACTGTTACCAAACCATCCAAAACTTGGCAACTTAAAAAAACAATCATTTTATTGTATCTTCAGATGTCATAGGTCAGAAATTCAAAGAAGATTTGACTGGATGGTTCTTTTGCTCCAGGCAACCTTGAAGGAATTCGCTTGAGAGTATTTAACTCCCAGATGGGTCTAAAGTGTCCACAGCAGCTTCACTCTGATGTCACCTGCCAGGGACAGCAAGAAGGCTGGGCTCAGCTGGATCTGCCCATCCAAGTGCCCACACGTGACCTATTCAGCATGGCAGTCCCAGGGAAGTTACACTTCTTTTATGGAAGCTCAAGGATCCCCCCAAAAATGTTTTAAGAAACAGAAAGTGAAAACTTAAAGATTCCTAGGGCCTGGACTCAGAAACTGGCACAGTGCCACTCCTCCTGTTAATCTATTGGTCAAAGCAGTTCTAAAGCCCGTTCACATTCCAAGGGAAGGCAACAAGCACTATTCACAATAACAAAGACATGGAAGCAACCCAGATGCCCATTGAAAGTGAATTGGATAAAGAAAGCGTGGTATATACAAAATGGACTATGCAGCCATAAAGAAGAACATCATTTCCTTTGCAGCAACATGAATGCAGCTGGAGACCATCATACTAAGCGAACTATCACAGAAACAAGTAACTGATTGTCACATGTTTTCACTCATAAGTAGGCCCTAATCATGGTCACACAAGCACAAAGGTGGGAACAACAGATGCTAGACACTGCTAAGCAAGGAAGGGAAGAGGGATAAGTGGCACACAACTACATACTGGGTACCAGGTCCATTATTAGGGAAAGAGAGAGGGCTTGCTAGAATCCCAAACTTCACCTGCACGCAATTTACTTCTGTAGTAAACACTCATATGTACCCCAAATATGCTCTAAAATAAAATAATTTTTTTAAAGGGAAGGAAATAGACCTCTATTCCTAATAAGGACAGTAGCAAAGACTATGTGGCCATCTTTACCATATACAGACCTTTAAATATTGACATCCTTGACCCATGGTCAGCGACTTCACTGCTCCCATTTCTCTTTCTGATCCCAGTTCTCTTCCTGTTCTTGCACCCTACCCTGGTGAAATGATCATCATACTGAGTTGACCTATACTGATCAGTCTGGGGGAATAATAACCTCGCATGTCCATTACAAATTCTGAACTGACTTTCAAGAGCGTTGTCTGAATTCCCTATTAGTCCTTCCACTGTGTAAGAGGTTTCACTTTAGATAGAGTTGCCAGATAAAACACAGAACATCTGGTTAAATTTGAATTTCAGATAAACAACAAACTTTGTTATTATTATAAAAATGTCTCAAATATTGTATGAGATATACTAAACTAAAAAAAAACTTTTAGTCCAACAGTTCTAATATTTTGCTGACTTGATTAAAGCAATTATTTATCTACACATCACAGAACAACAATGAAGACAAGTCATACAATTATAATAATAATAATTATTATTATTATTATTATTATTTGAATCGGAGTCACACTGTCGCCCAGGCTGGAGTGCAGTGGCATGCTCACGGTTACCACAGCCTTGACCTGCTGGGCTCCGGCAATCCTTCTGCCTCAGCCTTCCAAGTAGCTGGAACTACAGGCACACACCACCATGCCCAACTAATTTTTAGGTTTACTGTAGAGGTCTCACCAAGTTGCCAATGTTGGTCTCGAATCCCTGGACTCAGGCAATCTTCTCGCCTCGGCTTCCCAAAGTGCTGGGATTACAAGTTTGAGCTACTGCACCTGGCCCATAAAATTATTTTAATTCTTTGATTTTTCTTTTGTATTACATGCAGTTTATATCCATGTGAAACTGAAAAGAATCCAGTTCTATCGGAGATCAATCAAATTTTATAACCACTACTTAACTATTTATGAATGACTTTCATTAAACAAGCATTCCTGTTTAGTAAATGTTTCTATCATTCTTTTTCTAAATTGAAGAAAATCTGCCATTAAATATAACTATATGGCAAAATTAAAGTGTCAGTCAAAAATATTTATTAAGTATGTATTTTGTGTTAAGACAATAACATTGTCGTGTGGTTCTTGACTGGAAGAAGCTCGGTTTTCGGGTGGAAACATGCGAGCAAATTATCACAAGCAATGCAATAGGTCTTAAAATAAAACAAGAGCAGAGTTCAGTGGGTGTGATTAACAGGGCTTGGGGAGTTTGACATCATAGAGGAGATGACATTTGACCTGATCTTGAAGGACAAGTAAGAGTTTCCCAGGCAGAAAAGGAAGACGAAGTCATTCTCAGAAAAACAAAAAACAAATGAACATGTGCAAAGGAACAGTGTCCAAAGAATCCTTCCATGTTTTTATAGTAGAGAAGGTTCTGGTGAAGGCAAATCTGGAGAAGAGGACCTGAAGACCCATTGGCTGAGCTTCACCTATATGGCCACAAGAAAGAGGGTCTCAGTCCAATCCAAAGTGTAGTAACAGCAAGAGGAACACTAACAAAAGCAAGCGATCAAAAGATCTAACAAATAATCAAAATAAATGCAAGAGGCAACACGCCCATCATCTGCAAGGATGAAAAGCAAAATGTTGCTGTAGTTCTCACAACTTTTATTTCCCCCTCACTGTGGCAAGAACCAATTTTCTACATGAGACTGGCTTGGAAGGTTGCAAAAAATAATTGACTACTTTTCAGTTTTAGAGATGATATGCAGAAATATCTCCCTGGTAAGCAGTTTTGTGACGCACTGTGTATGTGGGGGTGGGGAGAGCAAAAAGCATCTAATGATTATATTAGAATCCTATGATGGCAAGATCCCAGGTTGGCTAGGAAGCAGATTTCTGTATCCTTATATGCTTGGGCTCTGCGTACTTGTAGTTTATGATTAATGATAGCTCAGTGGTCCGACATGGTTAAATAAAGGTGGTGAAATGCTAGTAAAACAGCAGAAACTGTCTTTCTGATGTCTGATATACCTTCAATTGTTTGATGTGTTTTTCATAACTGATTTTTCAAATCTTACTATTAAAATTTGAAAGACACAATGAAATATCACAACACATCTATTAGAATGGCTTAATTAAAAAAAAAAAAATCTAACAGTGCCAAATGCTGAAGAGGTTGAAAAGCAGCTTGAAACTCACATATTGCTAGTGGGAATTCCACTTTGGAGAAAAGTTTGGCAGTTTATAAAGTGAAACTTACACATATTTATTTATCCTAAAGAACTAATAACCTATGTCCATGTAAAAACCTTCATATAAATGTTTAAGCAACTTTATTAATAAATGATTAAAGATGGAAGCAGCCTAAATGCTCATCAACTGGTGAACAGATAAATTGTTATATTATATCTACATAGTAAGAAAAAAGAAAGAGCTACAGATACACACAACAGCTTGGATGAATCTCAGAAGCGTTGTACTAAGAGAAATAAGCCAGATTCAAAAGAAACCATACTGAATGATTCCATTTATATGATGTTTAAAAAAGAAAAAAACTAAGGGATAGAAATTTGATCAGTGGTTGCCTGTGTCTGGGGGTGAGGAAAGGATACTGACCCCTACAAAGGGTCATGAGGAAATATCCTATATCTTGACTTTGGTGATTGTTATATGACTATATAAACTTGTCAAAATTCATCGAACTCTAAACATAAACAGGATAAATTTTATTGTATATAAATATCTCAATAAATAACAAAGTTAACTTGTATGTCTAAAACAGAAAGAAAAACTTAAGTTGAAGGAAATATTATCTTGAATTTTTGTTTGAATATTTATTGAATATTGACTGAAGGCATTTGACCCTTATCCTTTTGTTGATGGCAATTATACCCTCTATATCCAGTGGTAGTCTTGAATGTCCATCAGCCATTTTCAGCCAGTTTTGAGAGAATTAAGCCCTAATGACTACAACATTCGTAATATATAATGAAAAAAAAAACTTCTCTGTAGCCAGAGAGATCCTAGTTATGTACTATTTTTGAGGAAACAGTCACTTATTTTCTATTTTATGGTTTAGATGAGGAACTCAGATTGAAACTATAGCTGACATAGACTGAACGAGTAAAAAAAGAAACCTTAGACATAGTAACAAAATGCAACCAAGTAAGTCATATTTTTTAGCACTTTCTTCATTTTATGAAGTAGTTCTGAATACTACAAAGGGAAAATATGGCAAGTTTTCCTTTACTAGTTTCTGTCTGTACCTGCTGTTTTGTTTTCTTATTTAGAACACTGACAGAGACAAATCTTAAGCCACAAAACCAAGACAAATTCACTAAGGCAGGCTTTCCCCTCAAAAACTGGGGAAAGTTTATCTTTCTTGTTTTGATAGCCCTGGTGTTGGGATATAAAATTCCTGAGGTGTTCCCTAAAGAGACAGGGCAGTTCTTCTTTTATAAAGAGCTAATCTGAGTCAATAAAATGCTTGTCAAAAGGGCAGGAAAAAATCAGTAGATCTCAAAAAACATAACGAAGTAGTAACCATTAGACTAATTTTCTACAGTGAAATTTGAGGCCTCTCAGGAGACATCTGGCATTAAGTTTACAACCAAGTACTCATCAAGTGAAGGCCGGGGGGGAAAATTAACTTTACAATTCATGAGCTGTAAATTCAGACATTCAAAACATAAAATGGAGGGAAGGCAGACAGAGTAAAAATAGTTGTTGTATGCAATCAACATTAAGTTGTTATCATCTTAAAATAGACTGTTATAAATATCAAATGTTCTGTGTAACCCTCATGGTAACCAACAAGATAGAAACTCACAAAACAAAAATTAAAGAAATTCAAAACATATGACTACAGAAGACCATCAAGCTACAAAGAAAGACAGTAAGAGAGGAAGAAAGAAACAAAGTATCTGCAAAACAACCAGAAAACAATCAACAAAATGATAGTAAAAAGTCTTTGCCTGTCAATAATTACCTTGAATGTAAATAGATTAAATTTTCCAATAAAAAGACATAGAGTGAATGAATTGATAAAAGTCCAAGACCCAACTATATACTGCCTACAAAAAATTCACTTCACTTTTAAGGAAACACATAGACTGAAAGTGAATGGCTGGAAAAAGATATTCTCTGCAAATGGGAACCGAAAAAGAGCAGAAGTAACAATACTTATAATAGACAAAATAAACCTTAAGTCAAAAACTGTAAAAAGAGATAAAGAAGGACATTATATAATGGTAAAGTAGTCAATTTGTCAAGAAGCTATAACAATTGCAAATATATTTGTACTCAATGATGAAACACCTAAATATATAAAACAAATACACAGAGATATGAAGGGTGAGATAGACTGCAATACAATAATACTAGGGGACTTCACTATAACAATTTTAATAATGGACAAATCATCCAGGCAGAAAATTAATAAGAAATCATAGGATTTGAACAACACTTTAGACTAAATGAACCTAATAGACATATACAGAACATTCCATCCAATACCAACAGAATACACATTCTTCTGAAGCCCATACAGAACATTTCCCAGGATAGATTATATGTTAGACCACAATACAGAATTAAGATGTAAGATTTAGCAGATTTAAGAAGATTGAAATCATATTAAGTATATTTTCTGATCACAATAGAATAAAGCTAGAAATAATTGGAGGAATCTAGAAAAATTCACAAATACATGAAAACTAAACAATATGTTCCTCAATAACAAACAAGTCAATGAAGATATCAAAACTGAAAGCTAAAAATATCTTGAAATGAACAACAATGGAAACACAACATACCTAAACTTACAGAATGAAGCAACTACAGTTCTAAGAGGAAACTTTATAACAATGAATGCTGGCATCATAACAGAAGAGAGATAGCAAATAAACAATGTTATATCTTTCTCAAGGAAATAGAAAAAGAAGAGCAAATTAATCCCAATTTTAGCAAAAGGAAAAAAAAATAAACATCAGTGCAGAAATAATTAAAATAGAGACTAGAAAAACAATACAAAAGATTTTTTGAAAAGATAAACAAGATGAACAAAAATTTAGCTAGACTAATCAAGAAAAAAGAGAAAAGGCTCAAATGAATAAAACTGGAAATGAAAGAGGAGATATTGTAACTGACACCACAAAAATACAAAGGTTCATAAGAACAATTATATGCTAAAACATTGTATAACCTAGAAGAAATGGACCAATTCCTAGGCACACACAATCCACCAGCACTGAATCTGAACAGAGCAATAATGAGCGAGGATTAAATTAATAATAAAAAGTCTACCATGGGGGAAATAAAAGAACCCGATGGCTTCATTGCTGAATTTTACCAAACATACAAAGAAGAACTAATGCCAATTCTCAACAAACTTTCCAAAAAATAAGAGGAAATGTTTCCAAATTCTTTTTTTGCAAGGCCAGTATTGTTCTGATGTCAAAACCAGACAAGAACATTTCAAGAAAAGAAACCTATATACCAATATCTTTGAAAAACATAGATGCAGAAGTCTTCAACAAATACTAGCAGACCAAATTCAACAACACATTAAAAGGATCATTTACCATGATCAAGCAGAATTTTTTCCTGGGATTCAAGGATGATTCAACATTCATAAATCAATAAATGTAATAAACCACATCAACAGAATGAAAGACAAAAATCATATGATTATCTAATAACATTCAGGAAAAAATTATTTTACAACTTTTTTTTTCTTTAACATTTTTTATTTTACAATTGTGGGGTACAGTTAAGAGTTAGGTATACAAATATGCATTGTACAGGTACCCTTGTTGATGAGGTGTGCCCTCCCTTCCCCAGACAGCTATTGACTACCGTTAATCCCACCTCCCTTCCCCTCCCTCCCCCTGATAGTTTCCCGCCACTGTCAATTCTTTTCTTATAGTATTACGATAGTTGCTCAAGGTCCACTTATGAGTGAGAACATGTGATAATCAGATCTTTGTTTCTGTGAGAGATCACTCAGTATGATAAACTCCAATTCCAAACAGGTTGCTGCAAAATTCATGATTTTATTCTTTTTTATGGCTGCGTAATATTCCATTGTGTATATGTACCACATTTTTTAATCCAGTTCTCTTTTGATGAACAGCATGGTTGGTTCCATGATCTTGCTATTGTGAACAATGCTGTGATAAACATATGTGTGCAAGTATCTTTTTTATAGAGTGATTTGAGTTCTTCAGGGTATATTCCCAGTAGGAGTATTGCGGGGTCATATGGAAGGTCGCTTTTTAGAGCTTTTAGGAATCGCCACACTGATTTCCACAGAGGCTGCACTAGTTTACACTACCACCAACAGTGTAGAAGTGTTCCCTTTTCACCACATCCTCTACTGCATCTGTTATTTTTTGTTATTGATAATGGCCATTCTGACTAGAGTTAGGTTGTATCTCAGTGTAGTTTTAATTTGCATCTCCTTGATGACTAGTGAGGTTGAACATTTCTTTATGTATCTGTTTGCCGCTCGTATGTCTTCTTTTGAGAAGTATCTGTTCATATCTTTTGCCTACTTTGTAATGGGGTTGTTTGTTTTTTTCTTTTCAGCACGTTTGAGTTCCTTATAGATCTTAGATGTTAGGTCTTTATCAGACATGGAGTTGGCAAATACTTTTTCCCAGTCTATGGGCTGTCTCTGCTTTCTTGATGGTTTATTTGGCTTTGCAGAAGCTTGTCAGTTTAATGAGGTCCCACTTGTCTATCTTATCTCTTATGACCCATGCGTTTCGAGTTTTGCTCAGGAATTGAATGCCAGTTCCAACTTCCATAAGGTGTGTCCTGCATTTTCTAAAGTTCTTATGGTTTGAGGTTTTACATTTAGGTCTCTGATCCATTTAGAGTTAATTTTTGTGTATGGGGATAGATAGGGGTCTTGTTTGAATCTTCTGCATGTGGTAAGCCAGTTTTACCAGCACCATTTACTGAATAGGTTCTCCTCTCCCCAGTGATGGGTGGTGGAAGCTTTGTTGAAGATGAGTTGGTTGAGAAATTGGGGTTTTGCTTCTGGAATCTCAATTCTATTCCATTGGTCTGTATGCCTGTTCTTGTACCAATACCAAGCTGTTTTAATTATGGTAGCTTTATAGTAAAGTTTAAAGTCTAGTATTATGATGTCTCCTGCTTTGTTTTGGTTTTTTGCTGAGGATTATTCTGGCTATTCTTGGTCATTTGTGTTTCCATATGAATCCCTGTATTGCTTTTTCTAGATCTGAGAAGAATGTTGCTGGTAATTTGATGGGTATTGCATTAAATCTGTAGATTGCCTAGGTAGGATGGACATCTTCACAATGTTGATTCTTCCAATCCATGAGCATGGGATATTTTTCCACTTGTTTGTGTCATCTTTGATTTCTTTGAGCAGTGTTTTGTAGTTTTCATTGTAAAGGTCTTTCATGTCTCTGGTTAGGAAGATGCTAAGGTATTTTTTTGTGTGTGTGGCTATTGTGAATGGGATTTTGCTTTTTATTTGGGTTTCTGTTTATTTATTATTGCTGTAAAGCAATGCAATTTTCTTTGGCACATTTACTTTATACCCTGAGACTTTGCCAAAGTCCTTTATCAGTGCAAGGAGACTTTTGACAGATTCTCTTGGGTTTTCAAGGTACACAATCATGTCATCTGCAAAGAGAGACACTTGACTTTCTCTTCTCCTATTTGGATACCCTTGATCTCCTTTCTGATTGCTCTAGCCAGGACTTCCAATACTATATTGAACAGGAGGTGTGAGAGTGAGCATCCTTGTCTTGTTCCAGTTTTCAGGGGAAATGGTTCCAATTTTTGTCTGTTTAGGAGTATGCTGGCTGTGGGTTTCTTATAGATGACCCTTACTATTTTGAGGTATTTTCCATGTATGCCTAGATGTTCAAGGGTTTTTATCAAGAAAGGATGCTGGATTTTATCAAAAGCTTTTTCTGCATCTAATAATATAATCATGTGGTTTTTGCTTTGATGTCTGTTGATGTATTTAATTACATTTATGGTATTGCGAATGCTGAACCAGCCTTGTGACCCAGGGATGAAGCCTACTTGGTCAGGATGGATGATTTTTGAGATGTGTTGTTGAATCCGGTTTACTAGGATCTTGTTGAGAATTTTTGCAACTATGTTCATCAAAGATATTGGCCTGTAGTTCACTTTCTTTGTTGGGTCTTTACCTGGCTTGGGTATCAATGTGATGTTGGCTTCATAAAATGATTTGGGGAGAGTTCCTTCTTTCTCAATTGCCTGGAATACTTTCAGTAGGATTGTTATCAGCTCCTCCTTAAATGTCTTATAGAATTCTGCTGGAAAGCCATCTGGTTCAGAGTTTTTTTTGTAGGTAAATTTTCTTATTACATAGTCAATTTCCTTAATTGTTATTGTTCTATTTAGGGTCTCAATTTCTTCTTGTTTCAACCTAGGCAGGTTGTGTGATGTCAGAATGTCCTCCATTTCCTTAAGGTTTTCAAGTTTGTTTCCATACAAGTGTACATGGTAGTCTCTAATGATCTTTTGTATTTCTTCAGGGTCAGATGTGACTTCTTCTTTTGTGTTTCTGATTGTGTTTATTT
>NW_007206930.1:275137-435237 GCF_000164805.1 Carlito syrichta | reverse complement strand
CGTGACTTGTTAGGCTGTTAATTTGTGATCCTTCCATTTTCTTCATGTGTGTTTGTAGAGATATGAATTCCCCTCTTACTACAGCTTTTATGGCATCCCATAGATTTTGGTAAGATGTTCTTCATTTTCATTTGTTTCCATGTATCTTTTAATCTCTGTTTTGATTTCATCATTGATCCAGGAGTTGTTTAGCATCATGCTATTTAGTGTCCATGTCTTTGTGGGTTTGGGGGGAACCTTGTTGGTATTGATGCTTAATTTTATTCCACTGTGGTCCGAGAAGGTGCATGGCAAAATTTCAATCTTTTGAAATTTGTTTATGCTTGATTTATGACCAAGTATGTGGTCGATCTTAGAGAACATTCCATGTGGTGATAAGTAGAATATATATTCTGTGGTCGTTGGGTGAAGTGTTCTGTAGGTATCAATTAAGTCCATTTGGTAAAGAGTCACATTGGGGTTCCGAATCTCATTGCTGATTTTTTGTCCTGATGATCTGTCTAGGGGTGTGAGTGGGGTATTAAAGTCCCCTGCTATGATAGTGTTAAAGTCAATATCTTTTTTGAGTTTACCTAGAAGTTGCTTTATGAAAGTTGGTTCTCCTATGTTGGGTGCATATATGTTTAGGATAGATATTTCTTGTTGATGGATTGAACCTTTTATCATTATGTAGTGGCCTTCTGTATCTTTTTAAATTTTTGATAGCTTAAAGGTATTTTGTCTGAGATTAAGATCGTGACTCCTCCTTTCTTTTTTGTTCCGTTCGCCAGAAAATTTATTTCCCATTCTCTTACTTTGAGTCTGTGAGTGTCCTTTCTAGTGAGCTGAGTCTCTTTGAAGGCAATTTATTGTTGCCTGGTGATATTTTATCCATTTTGCCATTCTATGTCTTTTTAGTGCTGCATTTAGTCCATTTACATTCAGGCTAATTACTGAAATGTGAAAGTTGATCCCTATCATAAGGTTCTTATAAAGTTGTTGTTGTTGTTCCTGTTTGTTTGTTGTCTTTCTTTTGATTTGAGGGTTGGTTCATGTGTGTTTTTAATCCTTTTTCCTGTACTCTAGTGAAGAACGTTGTTGTTCTTTTTTCCTTTTCTTCTGTGTTTAATACTTTCTTATGTGTTTCTTGTAGAGGTGGTCTGGTGGCAGCGTAAGTTCTTAGGGATTGGATATCTGGGAAAGATTTTAATTCTACCTCACTGATAAAGCTTAACTTGGTCGGGTAGGTTATTCTTGGTTGAAATTGTTTATCTTTTAGAACTTTGAAGATAGGGCTTCAAGCTCTCCTAGTCTGAAGGTTTCTGTAGATAAATCTGCAGCTATTCTAATTGGTCTTCAATGGTAGGGGATCTGACCTTTTTCTCTTGCTGCCTTTAGGATTTTTTCTTTTATACTTATTTTGTTTAGCTGAATTATTATGTGTCTAGGAGTTGGTCTTCTCATTTGTTGTCTTGCAGGGGTTCTCTGAATCTCTTGTGTTTGAATTTTTGCATCACTGATGAGATGAGGGAAGTTTTCTTGAATAATCTCATGGAATGTTTTTTCCAGTGTGGACTCTGTCTCTCTTTTTGCCACAGGAAATCCAATTACTCTTAAATTTGGTCTCTTGAAGTAATCACTCATCTCTTGAAGGTTTTGTTCTGTCTGTTTAAGCTTCTTTTCTATATTTTTGACAGTTTGGGTTAGTTCTATATTTTGGTCCTCACGTTCTGAGATTCTTTCTTCTGCTTGGCTAATTTTGCTTTCCATACTTATCAGTTTGTTATTTATTTCATTCACAGTATTCTTTACTACTGTGATGTCAGTTATCAACTCCTTCCTAGTTTCCTCTTGTCCCTCCTCAATTCTTTTTAATTTCTCCATTAATGGCTTGATATCTGGGTTAGTAGTTTGAGACCAGTCATTCTGGGGCTCTTCATTGTTTGCATTCCAAAGTCAGTTTTCTCAGTGTCTGCCCTCCCTGGGGTGTGTGAGAGACCCATATTATTCTTTTAGTTTTTCTTCTTTGTGTAGATTTTTCTCTCCCCTTTTCCCTCCCCCTTTTTAATTCTGTTTTTCAGGGAATGTGGGGTTGCTTTTACTTCTTTTTGTTCAATCTCCTGTTCTTCCTTATGAGCATCCTCTGGCTTTGTTCACTTTTGAGGCTGGATTGCAGGTTGGGGCTGTACTTTTTGCAGTTTTGAGGTTTAATTGAGGGAGAAGCTATGATTCAGAATCTATCTGCAGATCCCACTATCCACCAACAGGTGTATGGGCACACTGGAACCCACTTCCCACTGCCTTACAATCTGTCCATGCAGTGGGGTTTAGGTTTGCTCCCTGGAACCAAAGGAGGTAAGAAAAAGGAAAATAATGGAAGAAGGCAGGGGGAGTCAAGAGGAAGTTGAAGAGAGGGAAGAGTAAGAGGGAAAACAGACATACATACCAACTAATGAATGAAAAAAGACACGAGGCCAGAAAAGAATTAAAAACAAACAAACAAACAAGATTCCCTAAAGCATACTGGTAATAACACAAAGACAGTCCAATAAATTCAGGCCTTTTGATGTGCTTTTCCCAAACACAAATGAGTAGTCTAACTCAAAAAGCAAACAAAACGAGCAAAACAAACAGTCAAAACAATAAAATATAAAATCAAAATAAGAAACCAGACTAGCTCTGGAGTCTTTCCTGAGTGTCTAAAGTCTCTTCAGCTCTGATCTCTAGCCTCTCCCCTTAGCAGGCAGATAGACTTGCTCATAGGTTGGGTTGGTTCCCTTGGCTTGCTGCCTGAGAGGTCTGCCACAGGACTGAGTTGCCTGTGTCTGATTCAGCGTAGGGGAGAGCCTTTTGGTCTCCTGTTTGGTGAGGTTACCTTAGAAACCAAGGTGGAGGCTGCTCATAAATGGGCAGAGCAGTGCAAATCTCTGCCTGGAAAATGGCTGCGGTGGGTGGCTCCTCTTTCTCTGATCTTTTCTCTCTACTAGTCCTTTCTCTCCACTTGTCCGATCTGTGGATAGGGCAGGTGGCGGGTGGTGGCAGTGGCTTTGGGTCCCCCATAAGGCACTTCAGCCAGGAATGGAGCTGGTATTTCTGAGGGACGTGTGCCTAGAGCCTCCCTGGGTGACGCTGACTTGAGATGGGGCTGGGCTAGGACCCAGAACACAGGGCAGAGGCACAGAACTCTGAGAGTTGAGCACTGGCCACGGCTTTGGGTGCTTCAGCCCAGGCGGTGGCACTGAACCTGTAGACACAGGCTCTAGGGGTCTCCGTGGGCAGCTGTGGCCTTGGGCCTGGTGGGGCACCCCAGGACAGAATGGAGCCTGTAGTTCTGAGGGGCAGGAATGGAGGGCCTCCACAGGCTGCCATAGCCTGAGACTGGCTGGGCGCCCAGCCAGGGAGGGAGCTGGCAGTGGCTGAGTGCTGGGCAGATCAGTGTAGCCAACAAGGGAACCCAGATCTCTACAAGGCGGTATCCAAGGGCCTTCATAGGCGGTGGTGGACAGCTTGGGTAGGTTGAAATGGTGTAGCCGGTGAGGGAGCTGGGAGCTCCACTTGGCCGGGGCCACCTGGGGTGGAACAGCAGCTGCAGGGGGGGCGGTGGTAGCTGGCCATGCGTGGGACCGGGGTTCTCCAGGCCTCGGACCAGTGTACCTGGTGGTGGTCAGTTGGGTGGGGGAAGAAAAGTAAGCGTCTTTATGGGAACTCACTTTCGGAGAATCTCAGTCCCACCTGTGCCATCGCCATCTTACCGGAACTCCTGACAACATTTTTTTCATAATATTATTTCACAATAACAACACTCAAAAAGTTAGCTATAGATGAATAGTACTTCAACACAATAAAGACCATATATAATAAACCCACAGTTATACTCAATGGTTAAAAATTGGAACCCTTTCTTCTAGAATCTAGAACAAGACAGCGATGCCACTCTCACTGTTTCGATGCTGATAGCATTGGAAGTTCTTGCAAGGGCAATAAGGTAAGAGAAAGAAACAAAAGGCATAGTATCAAAGAAAGTAAAACTATTGCTGATGACACAATCTTATATATAGAAAACCCTAAAGATTTCAACAAAAGTGCTAGAACTGACAAAAGCAAACTCAGTAAGGTTACAGGATACAAAATCAATGAACAAAAATTACTAGCATTTCTCTACACTAACAATGAACTATCCAAAACAGAAATCAAGAGAACAATTTTGTTTATAATCACTACAAAAACCAAAAAACTTAGGAATAAATTTAACCAAGGAGGTAAAAGACCTGTACATTACAAGGTATAAAACATCAAGGAAAAAAATTGAAAAATACATAAATAAATGGAAAAATATCCTATGCTCATGGATTAGAAGATTTAATATTACATTATGTCAATACTACCTGAAGTGATCTACAAATTCAATGCAATTTATATCAAAATTCCAATGTCATTTTTCAGGAATATACTTCATTGCTGAATATCATTATGATCACCTTCAAAATACTCCCCTTGGGAAGTTATGCACCAACACCAGTGCCTAGTTCACTTGTCAAAGTAATTTTAGAACTCTTTTTCTGAATTGGCCATCAGAGCTGTCATTGTGAGAATGTCAGAGTTTGAATTAGCACAGTGAATAAACATTAAACTTCTTGTTAAACTTGGCAAGAGTGGAAGTGAAATCAGGGACATATTAGTGCAAGTTAATGGGGATAATGCCATGAAGAAACAGCAGCGTATAAATGGAGTAAATGTTTTTCTGAGGGGAGGGAAAGTATCATTGATGAAGAGCAATCAGGACAGCTGGACTTGACTGATGAGCAGAACTGACAAAAACATTGCAAAAAATTTTCCAATTGTGTATCAAAATCATCAGTTGACTGTAAGAAGCATAACAGACAAAATAAACATCAATAGAGAAATAGCTAGAAAAATCTTAACTAGAAATCCTGGCATGAGAAAGGTGTGTGCCAAAATGGTCCCAAAGGGGCTGTTTCATCACGACAATGCACCAGGTCACACTGCACTGTCTGTAAGGGAGTTTTTAACCAGTAAACAAATAATTGTATTTGAATACCCTCCCTACTCACCTGAAATGGCTCCCAATGACTTTTTTCTTGACCCAGAGATAAAGAGAATATTGAAGGAAGACATTTTGATGATATTCAGGACATCTAGAGTAACATGACAACAGCTCTGATGGCCATTCCAGAAAAAAGCTCCAAAATTGCATTGACAGGTGGGGTGGACTAGATGCTGGCATCAGTGCATAGCTTCCCAAGAGAGTACTTTGAATTTGACTGTAGTGATATACAGCATGAGATATGTAGCACGTTGGCTAGAATGAGTTCGCGAACTTAATTGTCGGAACTGATACACAATGGAATACTATTCTGCCTTAGAAATGGAAGAAATTCTGTCATTTGTGACATCATGAATGAAACTGGAGGACATTATGCTAATGACATAAGCCAAACTACTGCACAGTGTGGTGAATATGGTTACTAATTGGCTACTATACATTTCAATATCACAAAGAGAATAAATCTCAGATGTTCTCATCACACAAATATCAAACATCAAAGGTGATAGATACACTAATTACCTTGATTTAATCATTCCACATCATATTAAAAAGTCATAACATCACTTTGCACCCCATAAATACATATACTTGTCAGCATATAATATTACAAGTAAACCAAATAAAAAAAATTCACGTAGCATTGAAATGACAGAGCACAGTCTTTTTTAGGCAAATTGTCTACTGAAACCCATGCTGTGGATGTATGTGGATCGTTGGTGACACATATTACTTCATATCAGGGCCTTTCACCCAATGCTGCTGTGCTCTCATGAAATGTGCATGCTCCAGCTGGACAGTGTACAGTGAGTTATGGGGCAGAGAAGGGGACTGCACCCAGCAAGAGCATGGAAGCCAGGCAAGCATCAAGTACAACTATACCAAAAAGGAGGGCACTTCGATGTTTTCTGACACTGTAATCTGCTCCTCTGACCATTTCAATTAGCTACTGGAAGCCACAGCTAACCACTTTCAAGTGACATTATTAGACTATTTCTGTCTTTTCCCACTGTCTTCTTTTTTGGTGCCTTGCTACGTTTCATCCCAAATCCGGCTAGTGAATCAATCACAAAAGTAATAGGCTGTTCTAGAAATGGAGACTTATTCTGCACTTTCTTTAGTTTTTTAACACAAACACACATATACACCCCCAACTTTGGGCCCCAAGAGGTTTACATGTTTTTACAAATCTTCTCCCTGACTGAAATTGTTTAAAGAAGCTAAAACCTGGACCCCTTATTCAAGTATTTTGGTATTACAATTATTATTTGTTTTAATTTCAATGAAAATATTTCTAAAAATTAACTTACAGACTGAAGGTTTTTAAAAAAATTTTTAATTTTGAAGATGTAGGGTATAATTCGGGGTTAAGTACACAAATGTTCATTATGCAGATACCTTTGTTGATGAGGTGTGCTTCCCTTCCCCTGACAGTTTCCAACTACTACCAATCCCTTTCTTATATTATTATGATAATTGTTCAAAGTCCACTTATGAATGAGAACATGTGATACTCCTTTGTTTCTGTGACAGATCACTCAGTGTTATAGACTTTAAGCCCATCCAAGTTGCTGTGAAGTTCATAAGTTTATGGCTATGTAACATTCCATTGTGTCTATGTACCCACATTTTTTAAATCCAGTCCTCTTTTGATGGGTTGCATAGTTGGGTTCATGTTTTTTGCTATTGTAAATAATGCTGCATTAAACGTGTGTGCAGGTATCTTTTTTATAGAATGATTTGAATTCCTCCAGCTATTCCCAGTAGGGGGATTGCAGGGTTATATGGAAGGTCAATTTTTTAGATCTTTTAGGAATCACCAACTGTTTTCCACAGAGTTGTACTAGTTTACACTCCCAGCAACAGTGTAGAAGTGTTTCCTTTTCCCCGCATCCTTTCCAGTATCTGTTGTTTTTTGAGTTATTGATGATGGCTATCCTGACTGGAGTTAGGTGGTATCTCAGTGTGGTTTTGATTTGCATTTCTTTGATGACTAGTGAGGGCGAGCATTTTTTCATGCATCTGTTGGCTACCTGTATGTCTTCTTTCGAGAAGTGTCTGTTCATATCTTTTGCCCACTTTGTAATGGGGCTGTTTGGGTTTTTTTTCAGCACATTTGAGTTTCTTATAGATCTTAGATGTTAGGCCTTTGTCAGATATACAGTTAGCAAATATTTTTTCCCAGACTAGGCTGTCTCCCCACTCTCTTGATGATTTCTTTGACTTTGCAGAAGCTTGTCAGTTTGGTGAGGTCCCATTTGTCTATCTTATTTCTTATGGCATAGGTACTTGGGGTTTTGATCAGGAATTTGTTGTCAGGCAGATTGAAGTTTCATAAACCATAGTTAGTGGTTTGCAACAGCCTGTGTATTTGTCAGGTGCATATATATGTGTATATATATATATATATATATATACACACACACATATATGTGTAAAATATATAATACTTAAATATATTTATATTTAAATCTATATTTATATGTATAAACCTATGTCTATATGTATAAATAAATATAAATTTATATTTTTATATATAAATAAATATAAATATATATATTTAGTCAGGTCTCATTCTGTCACCCAGGCTGGAGTATAGTGGAACAATTATGGCTTATTGCAGGCTTGACCTCCTGGGCTCAGGCTATCTTTTTGCCTCAACCTCCTGAGTAGCTGGGACTACAGGCATGCACCACCACACTCAGCTGATTTTTAAATTTTTTTGTAGAGATGAGGTCTTGGTATGTTGCCCAGGCTGGTCTTGAATTCCTGGGCTCAGGCAATTCTCCTGCCTTGGCCTCCCAAAGTACTGGGATTACAAGTATGAGCCACTGCACCTGGTCTAGTTTTTTCTCGGACAATGACATTAATATTCTCAAGTTACAGAAAATAATAGCTAAACTTTATGATGTGCCAGGCCCTGCTGCAAACACTTTGCTTGTAGTAATTTATTTGGCCTTCACAGAAATCCATAGAAGTAGGTACAATTACTTTAACAATGAAAAATGAAGTCACACACCCTTCTTGCATTCAGTATTGACTCTGCCATCTAGTTAGCCAACTACACACCCTGTGTTAATGACTGTGAATAGCAATTTTGAAACAAAGATTAATATATTGGAGTGCCTAGCTAGCATGTCCTGCATTACTCAGGTTTAAACAATTCTCACCAAGGAGCAATTGAAAGAACTATATTTAGAGCTAAAAGAGGAGAACGGCAATGTCTGAGCCCAGGCTTCTGGATTATTTACCTCCTTTTTTTTGTAAACAATGACTTACAGATTTTGCATCATTGATAGAGAAACCTGGTTTCCAAACAAGTCCAGGATGAGTTGCATAAGATTCCTGTGGGCCTAAAGTCACCCCACAAATAGGCTGCATACTCATGTTTCATGTTTAGCAGGATTTCTACTTAGCATCACTCAGATACCATCAGGCAACAGATCTGCATCTTGTAGGAAGACTGGAGTTTGGCTGGAGTAAAATGCATAGGAATTGGATGCTTCTACATTTCTATGTTCTCTGAGAGTGCAGGAATGCTTACCACAGAAAGGATCAAAGGAGATGAACTCCTAAGTAATTTATTATCTTTGGAAATGATTCTGAATACAATGCTCCTAAGTCTTGTCTGGAAGGTACACTAAGCTAAGAAGAAAAGTGTTTCGATTCTACAAGGATTTTGAAAACTTGGAGACCAGCAGACCACACTGCTACTTCAGAAAAAGAAAAAAAAAAACAGAATAAAATAAAACAGAAAAATAAATACAATAAAGAATAAAAGAAATAAAATAGAACATATAGTCAAGACACATTTTCCTCCAAACTCACAGTAGTGCAATAGTTTGAGAGTAACCAACATAGCTGAGCAAACATCAGTGGAGTGGTAATTCAACCACCAAACAGCTATTTTGGATTTCTTGAGCCTAGATCACTTTCGGCACTTCTGTCACTAGCAAAGGACATATTTCTAATCCCCATTGGTTCAGGTTATCTTCCTGCTTAGTTAACAGCAGGACGTGAAGAGAGTATAAAAAAATCTACGATCAGCTGATATAGCTGCTGCAAAATGTCACCTCAAGAACTATGTTCTGGCATCACTCCAGTCCTCTCCCTCACCACTAGACACCACACCACAGCAACAACAAAACCATAACATACTGTATTTAGTTGGAGACAGGAAAAAACCTTATTCCAAATAGAAGTAAGAACTGTCTTTTAGGTGGCTTCCTTCCCTGCCCCCAATTTTTTCTCTCAAATTATTCTTTCATATTAAAGCAACTGTTTCCTGAATTTCTCTTTTAAAATCTAATTCTCCTGGAAAGGGTGAGCATCTAGTCATACTAATTTCCTTCTCTATACTTTTCAACTGATCTTGACTGTTTGTCAAAATCTATACTTCATGAGGAAAGAAGCTATTGGAAAAGAAAGCTTCCTGAACATTTAAAAAGGAACTAACTTCCACCCTGTGCATTATAATCTTTCTCAGAGAATATAAGTAATTGTTCACACTGAAAATAACCTCCAGTTTTGCAACTCAGCTGATTTTAAAATTGACACGAGAAGGCAGAAAAATAATTCAGAATAACACAAAACAAATTACCAAACACGGTCTAATGTAGAGGAGCAATAGAAAAACACCAGTCAGGGCCTACGAGAGTGGTTAGCGAGTCATTATGAAATTTGAAGTTGGGACAATTTCCTAGGCTTTCTGCTACTGAAAACAAGTCTATGATGTAAATTGAGAAACATATAGTCAAGACACATTTTCCTCCAAACCCACAGTATTGCAATAGTTTGAGTGTAACCAGCATAGCTTAGCAAGCAGCAGTGGAGAGTTAATTCAACCAGCAAACAACAGTGAGAAGTTTGCCCAAATATCTCTGTTCAGCTTTTCTCACATGTTTCTTGGTTCACCAGGTACTATCTATTTTCAGCCTCATCATTAGTACAGATTCACACTTCTAGTTGTTTTCCAGGAAACATTCTCTAGATACAAAAGGATGCTTCAATAGGAAATACAAAGACTTATAGAACAATATAACAACAACCATAACATTATATCTTGCAAATTTAATACACATAAGCTGAAGATTTATATTTAAAAGTAATCAAACTAGGTGGGTTTAGTAGAAAATACCTCTTGAAGAAAAATTGTTTTATAACACATTTTAAAGGAATTTATAGACAACAATTCTCAGTGAGAAGAGTGAAAGGTATCAGCAAAGGTAAAGATATTGTGTTGTTTCTAGTGGAAAGACCATGTTGTAGGGAAATGAAAGAGGGCCTAAAACCAAACTTGAGAATGTAGCAAACCCCGTAGAAAGAAACGTCATGTAGAATCTGCAGTCCAATTACAGTTTTGCAGGCTGGCTAATTTTATATAATATAAACAATATAGCTCCTCTTAAATAGAAAAAAACTACAGAAAATATTTATGTAAACTTTAGGTATTTCTTAACATTTATTTTCCCTCTATTCACGAAGGTATAACTATTCATGGTAGAATATTAGAAAAATGAAGTACAAAGAAGAAATTTTAAGTATTCTATCATGCCACTATTTAGACTGTTAACTATTAAGTCTTTCAATCATTCTACTGTGTGTATGTATATTTGTGCATGCGTGTGGTGTATCCATGATAAACTTTTTTGTATAAAAGATTGGACATCTCACTGCACATATTTTTTTCACTTCTAATGTTTTAAGACTAGCATTCTGCTTTATGTGACATTATACATAGGACTTTTTATCATTCTGGTTTCATTGATGCTTCATTCGATCAATCCTCATTGTGTTTGACAAGTAGGAGCAATTGCAAATAAAACCCCGGTTATATTGTCTGAAATAAATAATCTTTAGCTGAATAAATCTCTTAGCTCAATATTAGCATATGTTGGTTTCTTAGACTAAAATATTCAAAGATGACTAAGTAAGTAAAGATGTGATACACTCTGATTCTGTTAGGTAATAAGGGACTAACCTCTTATACTTATTTCGAATGTAGTGTGTCTTGTCTTCAGATGAGTGAAGAGACACTTTTCACTACCATTGTCAATGTCATTATCAAATCCAGTTTATGAAAGAAGTGTGTCACGTCCAAGGCATAAAGTGCTCAGTGAGTCCATTGGTTCAAAGGGTTGCGTTGTACTACTCTTCCATCACCCTCTAAATAGTGTGACTTGAACCAAAATCAAGCATGCCCCCTTCCAAAATCAGCTTTCCCACTCAGGCACAAAAGCAGTAGTTTATCTTTACTACATCTCCATGGGGTGCATTCAATTCAAAAGACAGATTTAAAAGCACTATTATGTTGCATGTAGCTATTCAAGATGACAATTCTTTTTCTTCCTGAAAAACAAGTCATATCCATTGTGCATTTGAGTCTCTCATTGAAAATTTCTATTAGTTTGTTTGCTTCAGTATTCTCCATAGTAACAGACACAGGGAAGCATCTCTTCCCTTTGTAATGAATAATTCACAAATAGACAAGCACAACATTGGAGGATGTTTCCCTATCAACTAATAAAAGCTTTCCTCTGGAGATGCACATGTGCCCAGCAGCCTTCGTAAAGCGACATGAGCAGACAAATATTATACGCCTTGCTCTCTCTATTTCTGAAAATTCAATGTGGCAGAAAAATAGTGCACTTCAACTCAGAATGAAAATAACTTCAGGTGAAATGGTCTCTATGCTGACAGCTCACAGAACTGTTTACCTACTTTCACCATGTAAAGCAGGTGATGTTTCCAAAGCCTGGTGGCTAGAAATGGTCAATGAAAAGCTGGCAATCTTGGCTTATGGCTTGGTTGTTATAAATGTGAAAACATGTATAATCATATTACTTAGGCTTGGCCACCCACAAAAATATTACAAGATAAAATGCTTTTAGAATCTACGTAAGTGTTTGCAGATTACTGTATTAGTCACTGCAAATGGAAATTTTCAGAGACTGGCCATAGAAGGGACATTTGTTCCTTCTATGCAGATAGTGACAAGCAAATCAACTTCCCAGGTATTACAGTGAGAACTGGTTCAACTGGACCTTTACTAGTCAAATCAAAGCTGTCGCTTAAAAACTCTACGTTATAGAGGTTACAGAATTCAAGATAAAACTTCTAAAATGATCCCTGGGGTGAGCTATGCTGAGGAAGCATACTGAAAAATATAAAAATAAAATCAAGAGGTCAGTTTTCTTCTTCATATTTTTTTTCTTGTATCTCATCAAACCACCATGACATCAAGCAGGTGACAAAATATTACATACAGGAACGAAATAAACACAAAGTCAGCAGAAAAGACTTAATTCAATGCACAGAAGTAAAGCAAGAATTCCCCCAAGTTTTTTAAAGTTATAGCTAGTTGAACATTTTTCAGAGCAATATGTTGAGTCAAACTAAGTTGACTCAGTAAAATCAGTATTTTAACAGAATAAAATTTACAATAAAAATAATCTGACATTTACTAAAATTACTTAAATTATACATCACTATATAATGATAAGGTCCAAGCTTAAGCAACACACATATCCTAAATATTATTTTAGTATAGCTACATGAAGTGCTTCTGGAGTTCTCTGGAAGAAGTAGAAACTAAAACCCCGGAGGATTCATGCCTCCATGACAAAAAGGAATGTAGGGAACCAGGTCTGTCCGCTTCTGGGAAATGGTACTCCATGAGCTAAATGTTCAAGAACTGAGCACAGATTATCTCACATCCCGTAATCACCTTCCTTCCCTCGGGGCTGCCTTTTTGCACACCTCTAGGTCGAGAGTTGACCCATTCATATTATATTATATACCATGTGATTGGATGTTACTGGAATCATGCAACATGACAGAGCTGTCTCCGGGCCGGAGAAAAATGTCACAAGGAGTTGGCTACTGTGTGAACTCTCCTCCTCATCCATACTTCTATCTTCCATTCAAGCATTTATTCAACAACTATTTGTATCAGTCCAGAGACTCTTTCAGTTTGATGTGTCCATAAAACTCAACTTAACCTGCTTAATAAAAAAAGGAGAGAGAGAGAGAGAGAGAGAGAGAGAATGTATTGTTTCATATAATAATCTGGGAGTATACAGGCTTCAAGCAAATAGCTGGTGTCATCAGAACTCAGTGTGTCTCTCTCTGCCCCTTGGCTCCACTTCCTCTGTGTTGACTCTATTCTCTGACAGCACTTTGGTTGTCTCTTGGGCAGCACATCAGTCTCATAATCTGATAGTACTTTGCAAATTGTTTAGGGCTTCTAAACAATTTGTCTACTAAAAAAGACAAAATTCTTCCAGTTAGTAATCATCATTTTCTCCTGCCCTTATTATGAATTCCAAACTCATATAGTTATCTTGTGAGAACATCAACCTGTAATTCAATAGGTGAATAAGTACCTTAAGGAATAAAAGTGGCCACACCCTTAAATAAAACTGAGGTCATTCAGTCTGAGTCAGAATACTTGCAGGTGAAGTGTGGGCACCTGAATTTTTTTTTTCCACTTTTATTTTAGATTCAGGGGCTACACGTGAATGTTTGTTACACAGACATATTGTATAGCCACGGGGATTGAGTCTCAGATGGCCCATCCTCCAGATAGTGAGCATTGTACCAAAGAGGTAATTTCTGAACCCTAACTCCCTTCCCTACTTTCCCTTTACTGGTGTCCCCAGTGTCTACTATTTCTACTTTTGTGACCATTTAGCTGCTGCATATGAGTGAGAAAACGTAGTGTTTGGTTTTCTGTTTCTGAGTCTGTTCACTTAGGATGATGATCTCCATTAGCTCCATCCACGCTGCTAATTTCATTATTTTTTATGGCTACATAGTATTCTTTAGTGTATGTAAACCACATTTTCTTTATCCAGTCAAGTTTTGGTGGGCACTTAGGTTGGTTCCATGATTTTGCTATTGGGGCACCTGGATTTTTAATAACTTAGGCATAAGACCACTGGCCTGCATATTTAACAAACAGCACTGATAATTAGTGTTTCTACATTTTTGAAAAGTTTAAAGCAATTCAATAGTTGTTATGATATTAAAGTGCATCTAAATTGTACTACTGTACAACTTTTTATTGGGGAGGGAGTTTTACAAATGGATGCTACAGGTTTTCCAAAGTACCTAGGACCCACAGAAATCTGTAAACTTTCCTTAAATTTTATTCCTGATGCCTATTCCCACCTTCAGATAACTTCTATACACATAAATTTTAGGAAAAAATCAGGGTAAAGCTTGAGGCCTCTGAATTATCACATGTGGGAGGATAATATATTTAAAATAATAACATGCATTCCTCCCCCCTAAGTGTTTTCTCCCTTTCCTTCTCTAAGAGAAAGCGTAAGAAGAGGGAAGAGAGCAGAAAGGAAAAAGCAGAAAAATCTGAATCTTTCTGGCTTTGGTCTTCAAATGCCTAGGAACATAAAGAGAAAAATCTCTGGGGTAGAGGCAAAATATTTGGAAGAAGCAAGAAAAAAAAGATTGTGCATCTATCATCTCCATATCTTACCTCCTCCCACCCCCCATACACACCAAGACTGGGAATAGGTAGGTCTCCTATTTGGTGATAATAACAGAAACTTTGAAAGGCTCCATATAGAGGACCCTAAGGGGCAATGACTCCCAGAAAGAAGATTTAACTGTGGTGAGCTGAAACAGATGAGAATACAGAAGGCTGCCTTCCACCTACGCCTTGACACAGAAATGGCAGAAATATTCCCAAGTGCCACCCACTTCCACCAAGATTGGCCCAGAAATAAGAGAAAGAGATGAGCCGGGCTTGGTGGCTCAGCCTGTAATCCCGCGCTTTGGGAGGCCGAGGTGAGTGGATTACCTGAGACGGCGGGTTCCATACCCGCCCGGGCAACTTGGCGAGACCTTATCTCTACAATAAATCAAAAAATTAGTCAGGCGTGGTAGCGCGCGCCTGCAGTCCCAGCTACTTGGAAGGCTGAGGCGGAAGGATTGCCGGAGCCCAGCAGGTCGAGGCTGTGGTGGCCGGGAGCAGCCACTGCACTGCAGTCTGGGCGACAAAGTGAGACTCCAACTCGGGGGGAAAAAGGGGGAAAAAAAAAGAGAAAGAGATGAAGGAGCTAAGTGAGACATGTGGACACAAAGAGGAGAATTCTGAATCACCTTGTCTCAGCAAGACCAAGATTAAACCTCTTGGTCATTTGACATGTGTCAATCTTTCTTCTGAGGAAAAAAATTTATCTGACAAAGATGGACTGTCATTTGGAGAGTGCAGGACTATGAAACTTGAGCCATTCCATTTCCTACAGATAATTTGCATACATTACAAAGGGAGGGGGAAAAAAGCAAGGCATTATTGGCAAAGCCTTTGCATCTATTTGTAAGAATTTGTATATGCTTGTGTATTTTTATCTATTGCTACATAACAAATTATCCCCAAACTCACTGGCTTAAAAACGTAATAATTATTTATTATCTCACACAGTTTCTGTGAATCAAGAATTTGGGAGTGGCTGAGCTATGGCATTTTGGTTCAGGCTATTTCATGAGTCAGGATGGCAGCTGAGACTACAGATATGGGAAGGCTTAACTGCATCTGGAAGATCTGTTTCCAAAATGATGCATTTACATGATCGGCAAGTTCACCTTGGGTGTTGGCAGGAGACCTCAGTTTCTCTTCATAAAGCTGCTTGAGGAGCCTTATAACATGGTGGCAGAAGGAGAGATTCAAGAGAAGGCAAAGCAGAAACTATATTGTCTTTCATGACCAAGCTTCAGAAGTTGTATGCTGTCATTTCCCCAAGATCCTACAGGCTACACTGGTCAAACCTACTGTTTGCAGGAGGGAATCATACAAGAACAAGAATACCGAGAGAGGCTCATTAAGCATCATCTCAGAGGTGGGCCACCACAGCTTGCTATTTTGTAATATTTTCACCACCAAATAAAGGATGCTTGCTTCAAATGAGAAATAAAACATTCTAATTAAATCTCATCCCTGTCAATCAATTCAGATGTAAAAGAGGAAAGCAGTTCATTTCACTCTCAAGGGAAAGCAATGAGTAATTTATGTTCTTTGAGCTTGACTCAATGAACTTTTTTTGTTGGTTTCCCAAAGGCATCAGGTGGGTAAAGGAAGTGTCATCTTCACTGCTTAGACTAAAGAAATAAAAATAATACCTCATCAGTAATGCATTAAAAAGCCAATGTGGATGTGATTTTTATTTGATTTTATTTTATGTAGAAAATAAAAGAGGCATTGCTATAAAAATTCTTCGGATTGTTCTTTGAAATCCCAAACCTTTCACTCACTGCCTTAATAAGACAGCCAACCAACTTAGGACCTAGTAAGGAGAATAGAGTTTTTCCTGATCTTTGTCCAAGAAGACCCAGCAGTAACCAGTGTATTCCAATGACTAAGGGAGAATTTTTTCACTCCCATTCCAGTGCCCTGATATTCTATAAGCCCCTCAAATTTTTATACAGCCCTGAAAAGATGAATGGAAACTCAAGAAATAGAGTGGGGATTTTAACTAAAATTAAGATGCAGAAAAATAACGTAGGTTATGTTTCACACATGAGTTTTTGAACCCCTGTCCAAAATTGTCACTGTCCAAATATTCAGATAAAAATTAAAGCAATGCTTGAAGTAGAAAACAAGACAAAAATATCACTACTTTCATCTACATAAAACAACTAGGTGACTCAATCCATTGCATCACTCCACTGAGTCAATTCAATTTTTTTTAAAAAACCTTCAAAAAAGCTTTTAAGCAAAATTACATATAGTCTTGCCTTTATTAAGAACAACAACAATAAAATAATTTGTATGCCAGATAATCACTAGGCACATTTTTTCATCTCATTTATTTGTCTCGCAACAAAGCCTAGAATTGTGCATTAAGGGGGGATGGGGGTGGGATTAGCAGTTGAGGGAAACTGCTAGGGGAGGGAAGGGCATACCTCATCAACAAGGGTACCTACATAATCAACATTTGTATACCTAACCCTGAATTGTACCCCACATCTTTATAATAAAAATAAAATTAAATTTAAAAAAGACTTTCAATTTTAACATGAGAGTCTGAGGATCAGAAAGGTTAAATAATTTACCCAAGGATACTTAGTAAAACCAGCCTGAGAATCCTCAACTTCACAGCCCATGGGCACTTCACGAAGTACACTCTTTACAAGAATGTGATCTCTTTTTTTAAATACAAGACAAAAAAAAAAAACAAAACAAGCATCATAGAAACATCTTATGTATAACATAGAAAAAGTAGTGACCATCAATAGCAATTCTAACAGGTATACCCAAAGTATGCCCAGATTTTTTTTTTAATCATATAAGTTCCAAAACTGAGCAATATGTTGGGACAGCAGCAGCTAGATAGAACATGACACTTGAAATAAAAAATTCCAAGTTATTGACTGCAAAATTGCTCAGGCAGGATATAAGGAAAGAAGCCTGCTCATTAACCTAAGAGAAAACCTTAGAACCCTTCGTTTTATAATGTATTCTTAATCTACCATATTTCCTATTCTCGTCTAGTTGCTCAGGCAGAAGGAAAACTGAAACTTTTGATCATTTGTCCTTGTTAGTCCAAGGTCTCTTGATCCATGTCTCTAATAGAGAAACGGAGACACAAGAATTCAACTCATTCTAGGCCACACAAATAAAATCAGCCAAAGAATTCTGCCTCATGACTTCACATACAATATTTGTTCTTGCAACATAGTCATATGCCCAAAGTTTCCTAGACTTTGGAAAATAAGATAGTTCACATTGAAAAATGTATTTTAAAGTTATAAAATGGTGCAGACACTTATTATTATTATAGTACATTGGCTTTGAAGTTAACATTAATCTAGTTCAGATTATATAATTTGGCCACTTCATTTTTTGCTGCTGTGTCATGCTAAAAACTTTCTGAAATTACTTATTGCAAATCTGAGGAAAGGGAGCTGCAAGAGATGTTTTTTTAAGTGATAGTCAGAATTCTCTTCTCAGGTGATTTCTTATTAGTATTTCTGTATGTCTCCAGTAGCATGCTGGCATTGATGAGAAAACAAAATAATTATGCAATTATTATGAAACTTCACATTGAACAGTACTTTTTACTTTCCAAATAAAGGAGGAAAAAATAGTCCCCTCATCTCATGTAGTTTTTGCCAACATATTTGTTTAAAAAGACAAATAAGGACATTTACAGACTTAGTTAAGTATAGCCACGATTTCCTTACTGTGCAACTTAGAAGCCTAAATTCTTCTCACAAAATAAGAGAAAGATTGAAATTCCATCTGCTAAGTCCAAAACAGCTTTTTTAAAAAGTGAAATGTTTAAAAGTGTAGCATATTTATGTTTCATTTTACTCTTCCACTTAGTGATTTGAAAAATACTAGAAGCAGAATTAGTACTCAAAAATTTCACCATTAAAAAAAGTTTTCTGTTTCTAGGGTTACAGAAGATATTGAAATTCCCTTTGTAGAATGACTTCCATCAGTTTTTAAAAGACAGTAGATATGACGGCACTTTATACATTAATCATACAAATGCAAATTACTCAGTTATTTGAATTTTTTACCTCTTAGAAATGTGCCACTACCTATATAAATGTGATTTTATTTTATTAGATGTGTCTGAACTTTTAATAGAAACTAGAACGGAAGTAGATAAAGTTTCAATTTCCTTATTAAAGTGCTTTATAGCCGGGTTCGGTGGCTCAGCCTGTAATCCCGCGCCTTTGGGAGGCTGAGGTGAGTGGATTATCTGAGCCCACGGGTTCGAGACCCGCCTGGGCAGCGAGATCTCATTTCTACAATAAAAATCAAAAAATCAGCCGGGCGTGGTAGTGCATGCCTGTAATTCCAGCTACTCGGAAGGCTGAGGCGGAAGGATCACTGGGAGCCCAGCAGGTCGAGACTGCGGTGGCCGGGAGCAGCCACAGCACTCCAGTCTGGGCGACCAAGTGAGACTCCAACTCAAAAAAAAAAAAAAAAAAAAAGTGCTTTATATAGTTCTTATATTCAAGAGAGAACAAATGCAAATAGATCTGAGGGTTAGTTACGTGGAACCCACTAACACCTCATGGAAGAAAAGCCAGGGTGCGCTTATTGGTTTTTCCCAACCATTTTCTTTTTGGGTTCATTTCACATCAATCTCATACCTTGGAAAGATATAGGTCTGAAGGGTCACTTGAATGTGAAATTTTCCTCTTTATAACATGGAATAGAAATTGAGGGTTTTTGATATTGTCATGGAAATGACTCTCTGTAAATACTGCTCAAAGGCCTATTTCAAGCCAGAATGAGCTGGAACAATGTTTTCTTTTTCTTTTCAATTATGAGATTGGAGTCAGTGTTGAGAGAAGCTCTGGTCAAGACAGTAGAAGGAAATGGGGTTAAATTTTTAAAAAAAGAATGTGCCTGAGAGGATTCCTCTCATATTTGCCAGTTTGCCACATCTTAGGTGCACAAATATACAACCTGTTGAAAACTGAACAGAAAAAGTAGGAAAAATAACAAAGAGAAAAATGGGATAGACCACTTAACTATAATCCTTAGATATTTTTTAAAAGTTGAGTTTTATCTGGAAATTCCCCACACACAAGCATAAGAACATTCTACTTTTCAACACAAGTAATTTATTTTTTGAAAGTAGGACTTGAGAAATAATGTGTCGGCAAATATATAAATACCTAATTAAATGGCTGTGGACTTTTTAATACTTGTATCATGTACAACTTTGTTTTCTTCTAACTGCAAAGGAATAAACCTTTAGATCACTTTAGTAAGAAAAAATATATAATGGATTGAAGACATAAAAACATGATAATAACTATTTTTTTTAAAAAATACCTCATGCTGAGACTATAAATTGGATTTCAGGTTTTATGATTTCAGTGTTACCTCAATCTTTAGCCTTCTCAGCAATTTCTCACAAATAAAAATGTAATGTCTCCTCCACTTCAGACAAATCAAAAACTTTCAGAGAAACAAACTTGGGGAAAAAAAATTCCTGGATTAATTCAGCTTTAAGGACAATGTAGAGCTAATGATATTGATTACTGGTGCAAAGCATGACGTTTGCAAGTCACAACACCCTCCATATTCTGCCCCTACCTTTAAGAGCTCAACCTTTTATAAAACACTATTGATTCTTTTAACATTATTTCTTTGAGTTCAGAGAGCAAGTGAAGAAGACTTCTCTAAAGTGTTGTTTGCAGCTTCCATCCATTGACTCCTTCTTTCATTGACAAGAAGGGGAATGTCTCATCTCAACTAACAGACCAAGGAAATATTTCTGTAGGTCAGCTGCCTTGTACCAACTGGAGTGTTTTAAAGAGTATTTAAAACATCTTAGAATGAGAAATAATAAACTGTTACTACTGAATGTGAATATAGGGAATTTCATTTTAAAGTGACCCTGTTTAATGGAATGAGTATCTAACTTAATTTGAATCCATTACCTTGATTTAGCAAAACTGGCACCTTACTAATGCCCAGAGGCAACTCTTCCATGTTAGCCATCTTCCCAATTGGAGTTGGTAGTATTCAGCTTCTTGGGTGAGACTGCTCTGTTTCTATGTTAAAACAAAATATGCAACTGGATTCTCAGCCTCACTTTGTAATTCAATTGTGTCTACCCTAGTGGGAGAATGCAGCAATTTGCTATTCTCTCTATTCAATGACATGCCTTCCATTGAGAAGCACATTCATAAATGTTTGAGAAGTGTGCTTTTAACATTAATCAAGAAATTACATGAAATGAACTGAGTATAACCACTACTGAAGATTAATATTTAATACATAGCACTTATAATGATAGTATGATTTCATCTTCATCAGGCCTAAGAACAAAACAAAGCACTGAGTAATCCACAAAAAAAGGATTGTCCCCATTTTTCAGGATGGGTATTAAGGGGAAAAAAGAAATAAAAGGACAATTTAGAACTTTGAGTCCAGAGAGCAAGTGAAGAAGACTTCTCTAAAGTGTTGTTTACAGATTCCATCCATTGACCCCTTCTTTCATTGACAAAAAGGGGAATGTCTTGTCTCAACTAACAGGCCTGGGAAATAACAGGAAAGCTCAGCTACCTTGTAGCAACTGGAGTGTTTTAAAGAGTATTTGTTATTACCTTCCAAAGACAAAGACAGAGGAATTCAGGCATTAGGATTCAGGAGACACTCAAATCGTAGCTATTTCTTATGTTGCTCTAGATTTCTCTCTATTTCAAAGACAGTTCCTTTTTAGCAACTTCATGCCAATATGAAGACTTAGAAAAAGATGGGAAGGTTGGACCTTTTTAAGACTGATCTTGTCATGAGTGATAATGCAAATTTCCCTTGCTTAAAAGAATCAAATATACCCTCCAGTGCCAAAAACCTTGAGCTTAATCCTATTAATCCACCACACCCAAGGGTAAAATCTTAAATTTATACAATTCTTTACAGTGTATATATAATGCATTTATGGTAATATTACCCTCTTTAGCTATTTACTTTTCTTCACAATACTTATCAGCACTGACATATTATATATTTCTTGGTTTATTTCTTTATCATCTTTTTCCTACAGTTAAAATGTAAGCTCTAAAAAAACTCTGACTTTAGTCTGTGTTGCTCGTTCCTATATCTACAGCATCTGGACCGGTGTTTGGTACTTAGTAGACAGTAGGTATTTGTTAAATAAACCCATGAGATAAGTAAGTGGATAAATACCATTAATTTTAGGCTGAAAACTCCACTTTAAGAATGAGAAAACTGCATGCCTGTGGTTGTTAGGCTGAGGTGGAAGGATTGCCTGAGCTCAGCTGGTCGAGGTTGCAATGGCTGTGAGTGTGCGACAGAGTGAGACTCCAACTCAAAAAAAAAAAAAAGAAAGAAAGAAAAAAAAACAAAACCAAGACATCAAAATACCAAATTATTTATGACAGTATACACAATTAAGTGGGGTTAGAGCTATTAGAAAGGTTAAGGGTGCTAGAAGGTCCCTTCTAGTATGACTTAGCTGAGTTGTGCAGAGGAACCAAACTATGGGTCGCCATAGATTTCCTGTCATCAGAATCAGACCATTTTTACTTTCCATGAAGATTCATGCAAGTGAAAAAAGGAATAAGTTCCTATCCTTCTCTCAAACTATAGAAAGTTTTCTCTTAAATCGCTTTACTGCATTAAATTGCCATGGGAAAGTGTTTGTTGTCTCAACACCTTAATGACTTTACTGTATTAAGTTGCCATGGGAAAGTGTTTGTTGTCTCAACACCTATTTTGTGTTTATGATTTTCCTCCTGTATTTTCTCTTCCACCCTATGTAATTAGTATGGCATACAGATGCCAATTATTTAGCCCTTTTTATACAATGCTACATATTTTCTATTTGTCCTCACACAATAAGGAAGCTGCAGATCTATCAGGTTCCAAAGCCCAGGCTCTTTCTACTCTGCCATGTACTTTCCCAACCGCTTGGACATCCTGGTCCTTTAGAGGCAGCCCCAGCACAGAGCCTACTGTCACCCTTGGAGCCCCAGCAGAGAGCCTACTGTCACCCTTGACAAGGGAATTCAGCAATAACTAACCTCATGCTGGTTAGTTGCAGGGAGTGTTATACGTAGGGGCTCCATATGGGCAACTGAAGACCTGGTTATTAGCACCCCACCATCCATGACACTTTAGAGGTGTCTGAACATCCCCAGGACTTGATTTAGGACTGAGATGATATAAAGTAATGATTCAGTCAATAGTCATTCTGGGAGAACTCAAACTCTAGTGATAAAGAGTGGACAAAATGTATCTTTTCTCCCTCCTTCCCTAGCTACACCAATACATTTTTGTAAGAATATTGTGTCTTCTTATATTTCCACCTCTTACTCCTTCTTTCTTTCCCTTTCTTTTCTTCTTAGTGACACATGAGGTTTCATGAATCAGTAGTGAGCAGTTGCAGACAGTGAGCCCTCATGATGCTCTCAGCATTGGTGTTACTACTGCCTGTTACACCAATGAGTGATTGAGGTATACGACAACACCCAGCCCCATTCCAGTCCAGCCCTGGAACATAGTAGCGTCTTTCAACTCACAGAAGAACAGAAGAGCTGAAGGGACTCTGATAGGTTGCTTTCATTGAAAATGCTGAACAGATGGTGAAAATAAATCCTTTAGGAACCTGACCTTCTGTTACTAATAGTCTGTGAAGTCACTTGAGAAAGGAACTAAGCTGAATAAACACAGTTATAGTTTTATTGGTGGGGCTATGATACTTTACAAGAAAGATATACTTCCTTGGTACAAGGCCAAGTTCATATATACATATATATGTATTTTAAATGGGAGCCTCACTTGAGTTTCCTAGGACAAGGCTGGGCTCAGGCTCTTCCCTTTGTTTGTTGAACAGTGTATGCTGTGTTGAGCTTTAGCCTGGACAAGATGGAAATGATACCAAGGATGTTCATCAGTAAAGATGAATCACAGGGTTCAAACAGCAGAATGAACATTGCCAAAGTATCAGAGAGGTGGTAAAGAAGGGAGTTTGGATCCCTCCTGTGAGTGAGTCCAGGGCTTGTGACCAGGAAGATGCTCTGAGTTCTTGCATCTCCAGAAGATCAAGATATCCAGGAAAACTTAGTTCTGTATGTGTCTAGATAGAAGGCAAAGAACCACTTTATATTTGAGGCTTTGTGAAGTCTCTCATACTCTATTTTAGACAAATATTGTTTAAGAAAGACAAATTAGCTCACATAGACTTCAATTAATGTTAATTTTAGTTGTAGAGGCCAATCTGATGAAATTTATGATAAAGAGAAAATGGAGCCCAGTCTCCATTTGATAGATATTCTGATTTAATTGGTTGACAATCAGACCCTGTAGTCAATTTTGTTCTTGTGAACCCTCAGGTGATTCTAATGTATTGCCAAGGTTGAAAAGTACTACCTTGATCAAATGAGCTTTTTTTTTTTAAGAATAGTCGATTTAGTAATTTTTCTCAAGGTTATGATAACCTCACAATGGGGTGTTGGTTTTTACTGTTAGTCACTAGTAGTGACAAGTTAAAAGTGTTTTAAACACAATAAGTGGTTAGCTTGGGGTTGATTATAAATATTTACCTACAAGAGTCTTGAAAAATAAAAACTCTTCCTAGCATTATACCAATGAGTGATTGAGGCTTGGATAAAATTTCCAATGACAGTGTCCAGGGATGCCTAATATGGTTGTTTAGATTAGGTACTGCATGATTCCAAGGAGTTGTTCCATTAATACAATATTCATATCTCATTGGGGATATATGGGCCTAGCTAATATTGAGATTTTTGTCATATTTAGATGTGTAAGATGAGATGTTCCTCTGACCATTTTGTACAGAAATAGTAGTAGAAATAGATTTCTTCACTTAGTGAAGGAACTAAATTGTATCTCTCAGTTGACAGGATAAAATAGAATGTTCTCATGCTGAAGCTGGAGACAGAGAAGCTGGGATGAACATCTGTTCTTTGTAGCCGTCTAGCATCTCTGTTTCCTTTGTCTGATACCAAACACCCTCCTCCTACAAAACTTTTCTCCTGGAGGCACCCATCACATGGGGTCTGTATGTGCTGATCTGACTCCTACCTGCATCACCACCACAGGGGTGAGCACAGGACAGGTCTGATCAGTCATACCACAGTGAGAAAATGCTATCTATCCATGGAGTTTATAAAGTGAATAGGATGTCTCTTGGGTCTCTGTGTGGCAGAGGGTGTTCACTGTTCCCTAATACCTGTTCTCTTGTGTTCACAATAATAAAGTTTTAGCTTTATCTATCTGAGAAAATGCTCTCTATCCATGGAGTTTATAAAGTGAATAGGATGTCTCTTGGGTCTCTGTGTGGCAGAGGGTGTTCACTGTTCCCTAATACCTGTTCTCTTGTGTTCACAATAATAAAGTTTTAGCTAGGCAAATGGTCTGATAGAATATATACAATAAAGGTCTACATTTTCCCACCGTCCATCTATATGTCCATGTCAATGGCACATAAGTGAAAATGTCATGAGAAAACTTCCAGAAATTGCTTTGTATCCTTCATCACTACCCCCCGCCTACCATCCTGCTGCTTGGAACATGGATGTCATGGCTAGAGTTCCATTTTGAACCATTAGCAATATCCCACTCCTGAGATGGCAGCACAGTGAGCTCATAGGTGACCAAAGACTTCATGGGACATAACTGTCATACCAGCCCTCATTTGTTTACAACTAGACTCTACATGAGAGAAAAATAAACTATCTCATTTAAATCATTTAAATTCTTTTTTCCTGGTACTTGCATTAGTAATGAACAGTTAATTAATCTTGGTTAATGGTTACCTTCCTCAGCATGTCCACCACATAGAGAGAAGCTGCCTGCATGTGATGACAACACAGAATTCCATTGCTATAATTTGAGTCACTGGATCTAGTTATGTCTGAAGCCATATTACCTTATGGGTGTTTTTCAGTTAAATAAGTCAACCTATTTACTTTTGTGCTTGAGATAGTTTAAGTTGAGTTTCTGTCATTTGCAGCAGCAACAATAAAAGTCCAGATGAATCTAGTAATCACGAGGAAATATGCTCTCAATAAAGTGTATGACATTATTTTGACCAATTAAAGGCCATGCAACTGGGAGTCAGAATCAATTTATCTTGATATCTCCAGATTCTCAAGAAACAGAGAGGGCTAAACTGACATCTGGATTACATTAGCATCCACATTACTCCTTTACCATGGGCATGTTGTTTTTATCATTTTAAAATGCTACATGGGACTCCAGTGGCTGTTGTGACTTAAAAAGACATTTCCCTGGAAATTAACAATTTAGGAAGATTCACTTGCCTTCAAAGTACAGGAGGGACCGAATGGATTTTAACGAGTGGAACTGGATGCCAGAGTCCTGATAGGAGCACCAATCAAGGTGACGGAGCTTAGTGGCAGTTTGAATACATAGAAAGGAACAAAAGTTTTTTAAAAATCTGATCTCTAGTTATAATACATGTTCTGTTCTACCGGTATCTTATATTAGTAAAGTGGTTTGTGGTTCATTAAATATTTTCACATATATTACCTCACTTGACACTTAATAATTTGAAGTAGGCAAAGTGGGTAACTAGAGTGGGTAACTAGTTTCACTATTTTACAGAAGTGAAAACTGAGGCTTAGTGTAGTTATAGGTCTTGCCCAAAGTCACACGGGTGTCAGAGCACAAGCCAGAATCCAAGTTTTCTAATTAGCCGTTCAATATCTCTTTGTACACACAGACCTGTCTATAAACAAAATTTTCTCTTCAAGCAACTTCATTCAGTTTTGTTTGTGAATTCTACTTCATTATGAGTCATTTTATTTTTCTCCTTCTACTCATGACCTCTCTTGAGCAGTGATCTAGGCTAAACAACAGAACTTCATCCTAAAATGAATCATCTTGATAATGCAATATTGGAACCAAAGAGTATGTGTGGAGACTGTGGGGGAGGAGGAAGGAACTATCAACAGCAACTAAAAACCACACCGTGAGCCCCATAGAATAGATTGACTTTAATTTTTAAAATCTTTTCCTCTGCATAGTGCCTCCAATATGAGATCACCTCTCATTCATTATGGTACCAGTAGGCCTGATGATTTTAATAATTTACTATTTCAAGGATCCATGGGAAGAGAAAGGAAATTGCTTTTAGACAGTGTCTTATTCAAACAAACGGAAATGATTTCTGAGCCACGGGAAACAAATAAACATGCCTCTACCTGGAACTTCATTAGTGTTTGCCTGTTGTCTGCTGCTGCAGGATGTCCTTTGAAACAATGGTGCAGTGTATACCTGGAGATTCCAAATGCTAGTGGGACTATCTGAATTCTAAAAGAAGAGGATGTTGACTGTGTCTAGGACCACTGAGCTTGGAAGAACTCCTAAATGCTGGGTGTGAAACCGCATGCTAAATGTCTTTCCATACAGCAAAACAAAATGCCAAATCCTTAATGGTCAGTTCAGTTTTCACAGTTTCCAAAGGAGCATATTTTATTCTTACTCAAAATATAATGCAAATATATCGTGTATTGTTGTGGTATATGACAACCACCATAATACTGATGCTTGGCATTCTGGTAGCATTGTAAAGTCTTCCAAGAAGACTTCCCATTTTCTGTTCTTATATACATTGAGGTACCTCTCAGCCTTTGCTTGTGAATTAAAAAATTTGTTGTTTGGAATTCTGTGGGATCCTGCTGAATTCCTTAGGACCATGGTCAAACATAGCTAAATGGTTATCCTTTTCCATAATGTTATTCTTGGGCATGGAAGGGAGTATCGTTTTAGTTGAGGAAAATTGGCAAGGGTATTTCTTCCTGCAGGCATTCCTGGTTTGGCGAAAATGTGAGGTGTCAGGGATGCAAACATCTCATCTTCAGATCCTAACCTGGCAAAGACACAAGAGGACGCATGTCCCTGGCAATGTCCAGCAATCAGCAGTGCCACGGTGGGCCTCAGGTCTTTGGATTGACCCATGTTCAAATGGTAGAAATCCAAAGTAAAGCAAAGCGACTTGGCCAAAGAGGCTCCTGGAGCAGAGTGTGTGGTTTCTTCCATTCCTATGGAGATCCTCATTTGGCTGGAAGTCCACCCCAGAGACAAAATGTTTCCAGATTTTTGGCAAAAAAAGAGAAATGCCCTCTTTTCAACTTTCACTAATTCAAAGAAGTAGAATGCCGACAAGAAAATATGAGTATCATCTACACCTTTGATACAATAATAATAGCTATATAGATTTTAGTGTTTATACAATAATGTTGTTAATAGTAGCTACTTATAAGGTCATTATAAGAATATAACATTTTCCCTAAGGTTTAGGATATCATATGAGTTAGTAGATGAAATATGTATATTTATATGTGTGTGTGTGTTGCCATGTGTATGTATCTATACATATCTAAGCATACCTGTGTATAACATGAAATATGGCAAAAGATGTATGCATATGCATATGTGCATGGTTTATGTGTGTGTGTGTGTGTGTGTGTGTGTATACACAAGTGGTATATTGTGTATATTGAGCATGCAGGACTCATAAAGTATCATCATACAAAACCACTTTGTTTTTATCTTCTATCTCCTGCTGTCCTTTCTAGTTGGGGACATCTTCCTTTGCCCCAGATGGTAACAGGCAATCCTGTGCTTTTTCTGAGCACATTTAGGGTTAGAAAATTCTATAATCACTTTAAGTTGTAAAATATAATCTCGATTCAGATATTAGAAATTTCAGTTCAATATATGAACCAGTGTGGTAGGAGCTATGATATTTTCCACCCTGCCCCCATTCCATAAATGAGGCTGGCATACCAATTTCTCAGTTGCCACGAAGGTTGACTATACCTGGTTCCCAGAAGATTCTCTCAGACTGCCCTTGGCTGACAGATACCATCTTGCCTGGGAAGTCTTGGTCCCCTCCAACCCTCCAACACACACAAATCAACAACTGATTGCAAAGGTATAAAACACCAGCTTGTGGCTCCAGAAGGAACAGTTCTGCAGCACAATTTATGTTATATACCTCTCCCATGTAGATGAAGGTCAAGGCTAGACTTTACCTAAAGCCCCATTTTTGCCCTTTCCTTATCCCTAGCATTACTTTTTCTGAAGAGCACTTCTCAAAAATGTGTTGCTCCTGAATTCCACTCTCAAGTTCTGCTTCTAGAAAACCCATCCTAAGACAAAACAAAACAGAACAAAGAATCTTTATTTTCATTTAAAGTGAAGACTCCCACCTCCACTCAAGTAGGGCTGACCGCAAGTTTCAGAGAAGGGGAAGTGTTTCATTCTTTATCGCATTACCTACCCGCAAACACTCCACTCACGGCCACCTGGCTGCTATCATCAAGTCATTTTCCTGCATATATGAAAATGAACATATTTTTTATTTTTCAAACTGTAAGCATATTAAAACCCACTGAGATTTCCTAGTGTTAACCCAGTCTTATACTTCTGGTGAAGAAAAAAAATAAAAACACTTTACTTAGCCATGATGCTGTGTGTATTGTGAGGCTATATTTTCAGCACATGGACTCCTTTAGTCTCTAAGTCTCTACTCCTCTTTTTTTCCATGTTAATAGTATCTAGAATTTTAGTTCTGGATTATTAACAGTTCCCTTTTCCCTTCCCCCAGGACCTCCCTCACACCCATTCCCTAGCTTTGGGCAGGAGGAATAGGAAAGATTTGGAGGAAGGATAGTATTAGATGCATTAATAATACTTTGTTACAAGTGGCCAAATAAAAATAATCTGGAACAAGTAAATAGAAGGCTAACATTTCTTAAATCTAGGGAGATGAATATGTGTCTATTATACTTATTTTCTGCTTGTTTAAAATATTCAGCAATAGTAGCATAGAAGGTTATGTGCCAACTGACTGTGAGAGCTCAGCCTTGCTTCTGGTCTCCACTAAAGACTATTGTGTGCCCTAAACAAGTCCCTTAACATCTTTCAATCTCACTTCCTTTAATAGTAAATGGAAGGTAATAACATTTTGCACAGCCTACTTCAGTGTTTGAAAAATGACCAAATAAAATAATCTACATAAAAAACTATCTGGAAAACCATTAAGAACTAAATAATTTTAAAGAATTATTGCTGTTTGTATGTTGACATGTAAAATATGGAAATTCATAAAATAGAATAATGCTAGTTAAAAGGATCGATATCAATATATTGTACGTCTTTACTAAGGGTTTTTATATTGCTACTTTGACTCAACAAAATTATTCTTGTCATCTGATCCTGCTCTAGTTGCTTGACAAGAAGAGGAAGAAAATTGGGTCCCATCATTCCTCCCAAGTCTCTTCCCGAAATGCTACAAGGAATTGAAAGAGTTAAAGCACAAAGCTCTACCAGCAACCACTGGAAGAAAAACACACCGTTTGTAAACATGGTGGTTTATACAGACATTTCCTAGTCAGTTTAGCAAAGAAGACCATTGGTAAAGGAGCATAATGCATGCTTCCATTTAGAGTTTTCCAGTTTTATTTTAAATAATGATTTTTAAAAACAATGTAAAGTGAAGGAAGAACAAAAAGGAGCTTTTAGCATGTATACTCTTCTCAGCTGTGGTCTTCTTCATAAATGAAATCTCCTCTAAAACACTTGTTAGATAGAAGCAATTAAGGCTGAGGCTCTATCCTCTCTCCACTAATTAATTACAGCAAACGAGCCTGTAATGTGCATCATAACAACTTAATAAGCTGGGCCAAACCATCTTAGATTCTGCCATGCTACTATTTCATCATTGCTGAGCTATGTAAATTAGGTAAGTAATATCTGAACATAAATAGCTTTTGAATAACCTGTGTCCTTCAAAATAAACTCTATGTCTTAAGCAGATATGCTATTTACAGAGAAGAGGTGAGGGCGGAGAATATCATAGTAGATGTGACAACAGGGAAGGAGGAGACAGGACAAACACGAAACCTTACACTAATCGTCATATCCTTTTCAAGAATTTAATATCCTATCCCTCTGCAGCATGTGACATTGGCTGACTGAAAGCTATTCCAACAACTCCTTCATGTCAATTCAATATTTGTTGGACCAGAACAGTGAAGAATGCATAGCTGTATTAGCCTCTCTTTCTTGACATCATTGGTTATATTATCAATTCTCATGTCAAATGTCTAACTGAACCTGGATTAAAGTGTGAGTAACACAAGCTCTTTAGTAATGTCTCTGCCTTTAATGAAACTTTAAAGGCAATTAGTGACTCACTGAGTCAGTGAATAGACTGTACAGCTGGGGATGAGTTAAAATATGGCTTTCTGTCAATGAACCAGTCAAGGGCCCCAGACCAGCTATGAATTATATCAGACACTATTATCTGAAACTTTAAAGTCTGGTTTCTTTAAAAATAAAAAGTTAATATGTGTCCCAGAGAATAACGTCTGCTACCACCTCAAGGTGTTAATTGACGAACTTTAGCAAATGTCAGACAGATCCTCACTCCCTCTTCTTGAAGCACAAATTGTTCACTGCCCACGAAGTTATAATTCAGGCATTTCCAGATTAGAAGGGGAAAATGGTGGATAGGGGAGCAGATCTGAAGCTTAAGGAGGTGTACCAGGTAATCGGCCTATTTATCATTTGCATCAAGTTTCTCCAGTATGCAGCCAAAAATGTCCACATTCTCTTAAATATTTTTGAAACATGAGTTTGAGCTGTTTAGAATCAGAGGGGGACAGACCAGAATAAATATCATAGGCATAAGCTGATGACAAGGAGACAGAATCAGTTCTCTTCCTCTCTCGTTGCATCCAGCATCTCTAGGAGGTAATGAGCGAAAATAGACACACACACACACACACACACACACACACACACACACACACACACACACACACACAAATCTGTTTGGGACCTAAGGGCAACTCTAATCATGGCATAAACTGGAATTGAGCACATTGTATTGAAGTCAATTCCAAAATACGTTTCACACTCAAATTTGTGATGCTCCTAGAATAAAAAATAAATATATGTATACCTTTTAGGAGAGATGATTCTGGTAACTTTTTTGGACAGAATCAAGACTGTACTGTAAAACTGGGGCTCTAGCCCATTTTTTTCTCTCACAATTTTTCTTCCTGCACAGGATCTATTTTTAGCAAGTTTTTTAAGATGTCAAGCAGTAAAACTTTTAGGTATATCCTCTCTCAAGTTTACATGCATTTCAAAAAGGCAACTCTAAGATCCCAAATCCTTCAAAACTCAAAGAAATAACCAGTGGAGGGATGTGATTGTAGATGGTCAACCCTCAGTGCCCTGTCAGGACCTCACCAATCCATTTACTGCTAAGACTAATTCAAGAGATATTTGAGCAAGAAGAACCGACAAGTGAACAGATACCTATGTTGTGTTCACTTTTGTTTAGAGAAGTAGAGAGAAATTCCAGCTTTAAGAAAACTATTCCCTGAATTATATGTTTTCATAAAAATATTCTCTGTGTAGAAAAATATTTAAGCAAGCAGTTTGAAAAGCCTTGGGGTCACTTTAAATCTTATGATGTCTCAAAGTATAAGAAGGTTCAGTCAGCAATATATGACCAACTAAAACACTTTTCTTCGATAAGGAGAGACAATAATTTTTATATACCTTTGCCATTCACTGACAGGCCATAAATCCACTATGTATTTGCTTAGAACAGAAAAACTGAGATACAGTCAGACAATCTTACTTATTACATTTCTATGGCTCCTACTATCTTTTTCTAGATAGTCTTTCCTCAGCTGTCAGATATTCTACCCATGCGGTCATGAGCAAAACCCAAATGTTCCCTTCACTTGGTTAGGTTAACGAGCTTATCTGACTCACCAAACTACAGAGGCCTTCCCTGAAGTTCCATGATGGTATTTCACAGAACAGCTTGGCAGCCTTGAGTTCCAATAATAGAAAAGGCCTCTCAATCAGTGGCTCACATTATTGAAGTCAAATTTGCCAATGTTATATCAATCCTAGAACAGCATTCTCATTTAGGAAGTAAACTCTATCAAGACAAGTTCTTCTCTAGGCTTGTTGTTTCTCTTGGCTTTCTTTTGAAGAAGGCATAATTGGTATAAATTATTTAATCTCATCTAAAGATTTATATCACTTTTTTAAATTCAAAAAAATGCATTATTTTCCTTGCATCTGTTCACATTTATTATATATTAAACCATTGATTTTCATGAAATCCCCCTCCTTGCTTTGAGAGAAAATTGCTCTCTTTACTTTTTTATTGATGCGTAATTGATGTACATATATATTCATATGACTTGTAATGAACAAATTAGTGTAACTGGAAATATCTATCATCTTAAATATTTGTCTTTTTGTTGTACTGGAAACATTTATTCTCTTTTAGCTATTTTGAAATATACAGTAGATTATTGTAAACTACAGTCACCCTACTGATCTAATAAATACTAAGTCTTATTTCTTTTATCGAACTGTATATTTGCATCCAGTAATCCAACTTCTCCTTGTACTCCCATCTCTCGCTACCCTTTCTGGCCTCTGGTAACCACAATTTAGTCTCTGTTTTCCTGAGATTTACTTTTTTAGCTCCTACATACTAGTGATAACATGTATCATTTGTCTTTCTCTGGCTTATCCCAACTAACAAAATGTCCTTCAGCTCTATCTACGTTATTGCAAATGACAAGATTTTATTCTATTTTATGGCTGAATAATATTCTATTGTACATATATACCACATTTTCTTTATCCATTCATTCGTTGATGGACACTTAGGTTGATTCCATGTCTTGGTTCTTGTGAATAGTGCTGTAATAAATATGGGAGTGCAGATATCTCTTCAATATATTGATTTCCTTTCTTTTGGATATATACTCAGTAGTAAAATTGCTGGATCATGTAGTTCTATTTTTAGGTTTTTGAGGAACCTTCAGAGAGTTTTCCATAGTGGCTTTACTGATTTGCAATCCCACCATAGTATACCACAGTTCCCCTTTCTTCCCATTATCATGAGCATCTGTTAGTCCCTGCCTTTTTGATAAAGCCATTTTAATGAGGGTGAGATCGTGGTTTTTTTTATTGTGATTTTGGTTTGCATTTCTCTGATAATTAGTGATGCTGAGCATTTCAAAAAATATATCTCTTGGCTAGGCACAGTGACTTATAACTGTAATTCTTATACTTTGGGAGGCCAAGGTGGAAGGACCGTTTAAACCCTGGAGTTTGAGACCAGCCTAGGCAACATAGTGAGGACTTATCTTGACAAAAATAAAAAAATAAGTTGGGCATGGTGGTACGTGCCTGTAGTCCCTGTTACTCAGGGGGCTGTGGTGGAAGGATGGCCTGAGCCCAGGCAGTCCAGGCTGCTATGAGCTGTGAGTGTGCCACTACACTCCAGCCTAGGTGACAGAGGAAGACCTCAACTAAAAAGGAAGTGTGTGTGTGTGTGTGTGTGTGTGTGTGTGTGTGTGTGTGTGTCCATTCATGTTTTTTTTTTTGAGAAATAGCTATTCAGATCTCTTTCCCATTTTTAAATTGAGTTATTTTTGTTGTTGTTGCTCTTGAGTTGCTTGAGCTATCTAGATATTTTTATTATTGATCCCTTGCTAGATGGATAGTTGGAAAACAGTTTCTCTCATCCTATGGGTTGTCTCTTCACTTTATTGATTGTTTCCTTTGTTGTGCATAAGATTTTAAACTTGATGTAACCTGATTTGTCTATTTTTGCTTTTGTAGCCTGTGTTTTTGTAGTCTTACATAAAAAAATCTTTGCTCATACCAATGCTCTAGAGCATTTCCCCAATGTTTTCTTCGAATAGTTTCATAGTTTCAGGTATTACATTACATTTAAGTATTTAATCCATTCTGATTTGATGTTTGTATATGGTGAGGCATGAGGATCTGGTTTTATTCTTCAGCATATGATTACTCAGTTTTCCCAGCACCATGAAGAGACTGTTCTTTCCCCATTGTATGTTTTTGGTGCCTTTGTCTAAAATGAGTTGGCTGTAAATGTGTGAATTTATATCTAGGTTCTCTTTTCTGTTTCCTTGGTTTGTGTGTCTATTTTTATGTCAATACCATGCTGATCTGATTACTATAGTTTTGTAGTATATTTTGAAGTTAAGTAGTATGATGCCTTTAACTTGATTCTTTTTTATAAGGATATCTTTAACTATTCTTGGCCTTATGTGGCTTCATATAAATTTTAGATTTTTTTTCTATTTCTATGAAGAATGTCATTGGTAATTTGATGTCAATCGCTTTGGGTAGTATTGTCATTTTAACAATACGAATTCTTCCAATCCATGAACACAGAATGTATTTCCATTTCATTGTTTTGTACTCAATTTCTTTTATCTCAGTATTTTATTAATTGAGTCAATTTACATACAGTATTATTATTAATAGGCAAGGACTTACTACTGCCATTTTGTTGCTTATTCTCATTTGTCTTGAGATTTCTCTCTTTCTCTTTTCCTTTCTTTGTGGTTAAGCAACTTTCTCTGGTAGTATGTTTTAATTAATGACTTTTTACCATAAGTGAATTTATTACAGATTTTTGCATCATTGTTACCATGAGGTTTTAAAAAATCTTATAACAAGTTATTTTAAAGAGGTCACAAATTAAAAATAGGAGCAAGCAGATAAAAAGAAAAAAAACTTTATACTTTTAACTCCATATCCCCCACATTTTTACTTTATTTTTTCTCACTTTACATATTTTCATATTGCCCAAAGCTTAACAGGTTTCTATATCTATTGCTATTTGTCTTTTACACTTCATACTAGAGTTATAAGTGGATCGTACACACACTTACAATACTAAAGTATTCTGACTTTGTTTGTGTATTTAATTTGGCCTGTGGGTTTTATATCTTCAAATGTTTTCTTTTTGCACATTAGTGTTTGTTTGTTTGTTTGTTTGTTTGTTTTCTTTCAGATGGAGTAGTTCTTTTAACATGTCTTGCAAGATGAGTCTGGTGATGGATTCTTTCATTTTGTTTGGGACAATTTTATCTCTCCCTCGTATTTGAAGGATAGCTTTGCTGCATACAGAATTTTTAGATAATGATTTTTTTTCATATGTCACTTTGAAAGTGTTGTCCTACCCTCTCCTGGTCTATATGGTTTCTATTCAATAACCTGTTGCCAAACAAATTTGAAATTTTTTATTCGTTATTTGCTTCCTTTCTCTGGCTGCTGTCAGGATTTTCTCATTTTGCTTGACCTTTGAGAGTTTGAGTATTATATCTTATATAATATAAAATATTATAGTTTTATTTGGTTTGAATCTGTCTGGTGTCCTTTGACCTTCCTATATCCAGATATTTGTCTTTCTTAACTTTTGAAAAGTTTTCTGTCATTATTCCTTTGAATAAATTTTCTACCCCTTCTCTTGCTCAACTCTCTCTTGAACACCAATAATTCTTAGAATTGATCTATGAAGTAATTTTCTGTCTTATAGGCAGTCTTGATTAATTTTCATATATTTTCCTTTTTTGTTCTCTAACTGTGCATTTTCAAATAGCCTTTCTTCAAGCCCAGATTCTTTCCAATGTTTGACCCATTTTGCTGTCGAGAGCCTCTAATAAATTTTTCAGTTCAACAAATGTATTTTTCAGCTCTGATATTTCTTTTTTTTTTAAATTATTTCAATCTCTTTGTTATATTTTCTCAGATAAATATCTGAGTTGTTCTTTTGTGTTACCTCAGAGATCACTGAATTTCCTTAAAACTGTGATTTCACATAAAACCATCTTATCTGCATCAGTAACTGGTTTCTTCCTTTCTTTTTTCTTTTTTTTTTCATTTGGAGAGGTTGTGGTTTCCTATTTGCTGTTGTATATTGTGAATGTACATCTATGTCTTTGCATTGATTAATTAGCTACTTACTAGTCTTTTCTGTCTGACTTTTTTATTGGATATGTTTGCTTAGAGATTCTTTGTGATTTGTCAGTTGATTTTCTTTATTTCCCCATTACTTCACTGCTTCCTTTTTGGCACTAGATGGTGTCTTAAACCCACGTTTGCCTCAGGCCTAGTAAACAGAGTGTTGCCCCTTCTGAAAGGGAGTGTTCTAAAGGGAATAGTCCAGTAGTGTAGGAAGACTAAGGCTTTATGCTTGGGGACCTGAGGAACAAACTACCTATAACATGGTGCTGCTGAACAAACACTTTGATTTGGTGTCTTCTTTGGCCAGTGAAGCACAGAGCTTTCAAGACCAGGGATAGTGGTTCTTCCTCGCCTCTTTGTCTCTGGCTGTCCTCAGGAATATTTCTCCGGCACTTCTGATGCTTCTCACAGATTGTGGTAGGGAAAATTTTCCTCCCAGGAAACTCAAGAGAGTGGCGGAAGCTGGTTGTCTACTTCAACCTCACTTTTTCTAGTGTAGAAACTATGAGTTAAGGATAAATTTTTCTTACCCTGGTGCCAAGCAAATTGGGGCATCGTGGGTATGAAAGTTGATTTCCTTACAATCTGTTTAGATTTTTCTGCGACCCTGGTTACTGTCTTCTGAAGTACTATTGTTAATAATCTTGGCACTGTATATTTGCTGTTGGTTTTCCATGGGAGAGAAGTGAAGCCAGGTTGCTTCTTTTTATTTTATGTTTATTTTATTTTAAAGATGTAGGGTACAATTCAGGGTTAGGTATACAAATGTTCGTTATATAGGTACCCTTGTTGATGAGGTACACCCTTCCCTCCCCTGGCAGTTTCCCTCAACTGCCAATCCCACCCTACCCCTGCTTCCTAGCAGTTTCCCACTATTGCCAATCCCTTTCTTATAGTATTATGATAATTGTTCACGGTCCACTTATAAGTGAGAACATATGGTGCTCTGTTCTTTGTTTCTGTGATAGATCACTGAGTATGATAGACTCTAAATCCATCCAAGTTGCTGCGAAGTCCATATGTTTGTCCTTCTTTGTGACTGCATAATATTCCATTGTGTATATATACCACATTTTAAAAAATCTAACCTAGCTTCGAAGGTTGCTTCTACATCATCATTTTGGAACCATAAGTCTCACTTCTTTACGACCAAGAAACTGAATTTTTTGAGAAAAACCGTTGTATCAGATTAACCTAAGAGAATTTGATTTCTTAATTACATTATACCAGTTTTGTTTTTAAACGTATAAAAATTGCTAAGTGGAAAAATAAAATGATATATGTCATTAAAATAGCCATGCTAAAAACAACTAGAAAAAATTATTTGCAAACAGCAAATAAACATGACAGGTGTTTGACTTCGGTAGGCACCAAGAAAATGCAAATTAAAATCACAGTGTGATACTATAATGTGATGGTTAATTTTATGTGTCAACTGGGCTAAGGGATACCCAAATAACTGGTAAAACATTATTTCTGGGTATATTTGTGAGGGTGTTTCCAGAAGAGATTACCATTTGAATCAAAGGCTAAAGAAGTTAGTCTCTTACCACATCAGTGTAAGTGGGCATCATTCAATCCATTGAGAACCTTCAAAGAACAAAAAGGTGAAGGAAGGGCAAGTTCATTTTCTCTTTTTGAGCAGAGATGTCTATTTCTTCTCCTTAAGACATTAGAGCTGCTGGTTTTCTTGGACCTTAAGCCTCTAAAACTTGTATTGGTTAGTCTTCCTTCACCTCCATCCTGTGATTCTCAGGTTTTTGGTCTTGGGATGAGTTACATCAATGGCTTTCCTAGGTCTCCAGTTTGCAAATGACAAACCATGAGAGTTTCAGTCTATAATCTCATAAGCTAATTATCATAATAAATTCCATATATATGCATATATATGGAATATATATTGCTTCTATTTCTCTGGAGAACCCTAATACATACACACATATACCAGAATGGTTAAGATTAAAAAAAAGAAAAGACCCAGTAGAGACACCAGAATTCTAATTAATGCTGGTAGACAGGAGACTCAACATAACTACTTTGAAAAATCTATTCAGTGGTACCTATTTAAACTAAAAACACACATCATCTGTTATCTGACAACTCCACATTTAGGTATATTCCCAACAGAAATTTGTACATACATTCACAAGAATACGTGTACCAGGATATTTATAGCAGCAATTCTAATAGCCGCAAATTGAAAACTATCAAATGTCTAACAACAGTTGAACGGATGAATGTATTGGATTACATTCACACAATGGAATGCTCTACAGTAGACTATCTACAACTACACAGAACAATATGAATGAAACTCACAAACACAGTGACAAATGAAAGAAGCCAAACAGAAAAGCACACACTTGTATAATTTCATTTATGTAAAGTATGAAAACCAATGAAACTAACTAAAGACACGTGATGCTATTTGTGTTATGAAGGTGCAAAGAGGAAGTCAAGTGTCCACAGAATAGGAGTATTCATTCTCTACCTTTCTCCTTCTCCTCTGGGAGGCTCCCACCTCAAGCACCACACACATCATAAAGTTAAGATAGTTTTTCAAGTGAATGCTATACTGAAGCTGAGAACAAGTAGGTACAAAGTCATGGAGACATACTTAATGCTGCTTCTAGGATATTGTGCTGCTCCCACAAACATAAACTCTGACAATAAAGAAATTGGTTTTTCTTTCACTTTCCCCATCAAAGTACAGAAAGTACTTTGACATAGGCTATGGTTATAAATAGAGATTTGTTAAGTGTGATGTGGTGGAGGAAGTGGGCTGGTAAGGGAAGTGCTAAAGAAAATAAGTGGGCTTATTTAATACATTTTACACTGAGGCATTTGCCAAAACCTATGATAAACATTTACTTTACACATAGTTTTTATGGGAAAAGTTGCAGGTGAATATTGCACCAAGAGTTCCTCTAATTTGTTTAAACTGTGCATAAAGAGACCACAAAAGACTAAGACAATATCAACAGAGGATATTACTGTAATTGCATACAAGTTACAACAAAGATAATCCAACACATATTTAATGATGTGTAGGAGAGCTAATAATGCTGGGTAATGAATAGTAAATGGTACACATAAGTAGTTAAATGAGAGTTATTCTTATTCGGTCAACCAAGTTTCTCTCTCTCTCCTCTCTCTCTCTCTCTCTCTCTCTCTCTGTCTCTCTCTCTCGCTCATTAATTCCTACTCTAAACCTTTGTCCATGGCAGGGGCCCTTCTTTTTTATCTTTGCACCCCTATAGCAGGGGCTGGTGTAAAAAGTTTTCAATAAATGATTGTTGAAGGCCAGGTGTATTGGCTCACACCTGTAACCCCAGCTCTTTGGGAGGCTGAGATGGGAGGATTGCTTGAGCCCAGGAGTTCAAGACCAACTTGGGCAAAATAGTGAGATCTGATCGCTACAAGAAAAAAAAAAGCCAGGCATGGTGGCACATCTGTAGCCCCAGCTACTTAGGAGACTGAGGCAGAAGGACTGCCTGAGCCCAGGAGGTTGAGGCTGTGGTGAGCCATGATCATGCCATTGCACTCCAGCCTGGGCAACAGAGTGAGACCCTGACTCAAAAAAATTTTTTTTTTAAATTGTTCAATGGAAGAAATGTCAATATTCATTATTCACCCTGGAGTTCTCACTTTCTTCAGGGTTTCTTGTCTCCATCCATCCATAATTGCTTGTCACCCTGTGTGAGGTTCTTGTCACATCTCTTTTATCTTCCTCATCTTCAGTGTCCCTGAGCTACTTGCCCAAGTGCTTATCCCTCTCCAACTCCAACACCACCCTTCTCCACCCACAAATCTACCTACCCAGTGCCCTGGATTCAAGAAATCTGGAAGCAGTAGAACTCTGGGATACACAAGATGGCAAATCAACCAAAACTGTGATTCTCAACTCTGCCTACACGTTGGAATCACTTGGGGAACTTTTAAAGCATACAGACCCCACTCTCAAAGATTCAAACTCAGTTTATTTATGGTGAATCCCTGGCAGTTGTATTTTTTAATGCCAATTAATTCTAATACAGCCAAGGCTGAGAACCACTGTCTAGAGGATAAATGCATATTCACTAGATGTGGGGAAGTACCACAAATATGGCAGAGCATAGGAGAAAAGAGAAAACATCTATACATGTAGACTCTGGACATCTTAAGGCATAAAGGAAGAAGGGCCGAGGTAGAAAGAAAACCAGTTGAGAAGACTTGTCCTTGGTCAGGGTTTAGGCTCTCCTGAAAATAAACCGACAACTTCCAGATACATTTCTTCTCAGTCCTAAGCAGCTATGAATCAGCGAGCTTCTGATGGCTCTACTCAGTGTACAAAAGCCAGCTCTTAATCTAAGGAAGAAAAGACAGAGTAAGGACAAAGCAGAGGACTTTGAGCATATGAAAAGCTGAGGAGGCCATGGTCAGGGAGCCTGGTTTTTCCCAGTAAAGTAGTTCAACACCCTTCTTCCCCCTCACCCCACCCTCCTCCAGGGCCATATCCCTGTTGCTAAGTGTGCTGCTTTGCCCTGGACCACCACACATTGTCTTTTCAATCAAATTTTCTTTTTTTAAATACCTTTGATGGCATACATGCTAATCATCTGAATGCTTGTTTGCACTCTTATTTTGCTTTCTTACATATCTGTCACATTCAGCCTTGTTGGTAGATACTCCAGAATTCCTCTCTGGAATTCTGCTTTTACTATACAGTGATGCTTGATGGGAATTTTCAAATAGTTGTTATTATTTTATTATTAACTTAGCTTCCAACTCTTCACAGGAAGACTATATCTCCAAGAAAACTTCAAGTGCAGGCTTTAGAATAAAAGAAATCAAAGTTTTGAAGGCTGATTTGATCATTTTTCAGTTACAAGAACTTGGGCAATTGATTCTATAAGCTTCAGTCATTTTCTTTCTTTTTATTATTCATTCATTCTTTTTTTTTTTTTTTTTTTTTTGAGGCGAGGTCTCACTATGTTGCCCAGCCTGGAGTGCAGTGGTACTATCATCATTTACCGCAGTCTCTCTCTCCTTGGCTTATGCAAATACTGTAGGAGCATGCCACCACACCCAACTAATTTTCTTATTTCTTTGTAGAGATGAGGTCTCACTGTGTTGTCCAGGCTAGTCTCAAACTCCTAACCTCAAGCAATTGTCCTGCCTCAGCCTCCCAAAGTATTGGGGTTACAGGCATGAACCACCATGCCTTGTTTCAGTTATTTTCAATCTATACAATGGAAATAACAATATCTACTTCAAAAGGTTTTGTGAGGATTAAGCAAGATCATAAAAAAGAATGCTCCTGACAATGGGAAGATGTACAACAAATATTAGCTTTCTCTGCCTCTGAATGAGACTTATCATCTTTCAAACCTGCATTGTCCAGTATGGTACCCACTGGCCACACATAGCTATTTAAGTTTAGACTCATTAAAAGTATGGAAAATTAAAAATTCATTTCTTTTATTTTACTAGCCACATTTCAAGTGATTAAGAGCCACATATAGCTAATGCCTACCTTATTTGGACAGCACAGACAACACAACATTTTCATCACTGTGGAAAGTTCTCATGAACAACACTGCTGTCCCACCAGGGCCTGCTTGGGTGCAGCCACATTGAATATGGGAACCACCCAGGAAGCCCACGGGCCAGGCACAGAGGCACCGGACCGAATTCTTCCATCGGAACATCCCACGTGTGACACACATGCCTCATCTAGGTGCTCACTCCCAGGAAGAAAGGGGCAAACAAAGAAGGTGCTGAGGAATCTCACAATTAGCTGGGCTACTTGGCAGTTTTGCTGACGCTGGGTAGGTTCTACCAGTCTGTAGCTCTGTGTAAGCAAATAAAGCCATCCAAGGTCGTCAAGCAAAGGCATACGTGCCATGAATTTTATTTATTACTCACTCACAGCTTTTAAACACGAACTTGGTCAACTTTGAATTCATTTCCCTAGCAACCTGGGCTAAATTAAGCAACATGGCAGAGCCATGAGGGAGGGAGCCTTCTGCGATCCGCTAACCCATCATCTCAGACTTTGAAGTTGCCTTTTATTATAATTGCTATGCCTAGGCCAGCCTACCAACAATTGCCATCTGAGGCCCACAGTCTCCACGTCACTAGTTCAGGTCATGACTTGTTAAGCAGGAAAAACAAGAACATGATGGGCCACAGAGTGTGGTTGCACAGTCTGTGCACTGCACAGTACCATGAGGCGCCATTTACAATGTTGCATTCATAGATTTGTATATTTGTTCTGAAAATTTCCCAGAAAATAACAGTAATGTCTTAAGAAAGCATGGCTTTTTTCTAATCATCCCAAAAGTATTTTATATATTAGCTATAAGGACGACTGGGTGCTTTACTCTGAATCCAGAAAATCGAAAACAGACAAAGATGTTGAAATCTTTAATCTAGGGGAAACTCAGCATTGGGGCCCAAGAATGTTCTGGATATCCACAGCAGTCTTTGTTCCAGCAGTCAATGGAGAATTATGCCGCATGATTCACTAGACTAGACCAGCCTTGCTCTCTGGATTTAGAGATTTTCACTGTTTCTAACCAGATTCCAACACCAACACAATGGTTCTGAAGCATGGCTCTCCCCTCACGTGGAGAATCTTTTAAACATCTCATTCTAAACCCTGCCTCAGACTAATACATCAGGATCTCTGTGGGTGGAATCCAAGCACCAGTCTAATGTCACTAAGGCTGAGAACTGCTCCTTTAGCATATGGAAAAAATGGAAAGGATGTCCTAAGTCTGAAGCAAATTGTTAAAATAAGACTTTTTGAAAGTGTTCATACGGGTGTTTTAGTCATCAAGGCCAAAGATAACTGAAACAGAATTTCTTTTTTAAAAAAGCAGTGCGATTTGATATTCATGATTGTGAAGTAGGTCTTCACTACTCAATTGTTTTTTTGAGTTGGAGTCTCAGCTCACGGCCACCCCAGCGTCGACCTGCTGGGCTCTGGTGATCCTTTCACCTCAGTCTTCCAAGTAGCCGGAACTACAGGTGTATGCTGCCACGCCTCACTAATATTTTTTTATTTATTGTAGAGGTAAGGTCTCACCAAGTTGCCTGGGCTGGTCTTGAACCCACAGGCTCAGGCAATCCACTCTCCTTAGCCTTCCAAAATGCTGGGATTACAGACTAAGCCACCGAACCTGGCTCATTACTCAATTTAAAAGTTTAGAATTGCACTAAAATATAAAGAAATCACATTCATTTTTATGATAAACTGCTCTAGAATGCTCAAATTGAGCTTTAAAATGTTAAAAGATGTAAGAAAGAAGATCCAGAAGAGGGGAAGGGAAAATCCAGGCCCATTAAAAAACAGAAATCCAGATCAGTTGTGGTGGCTCACACCTGTAACCCCAGTACCTTGGGAGGTCAAGGTGAGAGGATCACTTGAGCCCAGAAGTTCAAGACCAGCCTAGGCAACATAAGACCTCATCTCTACAAAAAATAAAAATAAAAAAGTAAGCCTTGTCTCTACAAAAAATTTAAAAAATAAGCCATGCATGGTGGCATGTGCCTGTAATCCCAGCTATTGGGAAGCTGAAGAGGAAGGATCGCCTAAGCCCAGGAGTTAAAGGCTATGATGAGCCGTGATCATGCCACTGCACTCCAGCCTGGGCAAGAGAGTGACACACGCGCGCGCGCACACACACACACACACACACACACACACACACACACACACACACACACAATCCACCTTCCTCTAAATCCTGAATACAGCACAGCCCTTTACCTGCAGCCCCATCTCAGGAGGAATGGGCTTCCTCGTCATCCGAAGCATAAGTGGCATGACCACAAGGGAATCTGAGACTGTCTGGCAAAATTGTGGCTAGTTTATTTAGAAGATCTCAAAACTGCCTGCTAAATACATCTACCTGACCTGTTCTAGCACAGTGGAGGTGAGAACTGCTTATTCATGTCACCCAGTTCCAGAGTGCTCTCTGAGTCATGGTGTAGACTGCATTCACCCTCAGGTCTAAGAGAGCAAGTCCCCTTGAAACTCCCTGGAGTTAGCTCTGTCCTGTTGCTACTGACTGTGCCATCGCAAACATGAGTCAGTGCTTTGCTGTCTTCTTTTGCCACCCCAATTTAGTGAGAAGTCAGAATTCCCAGAAAAGCAGACGTTCTCACTGGTTCTTAGTAAAAGAGCCAATCTCATAAATGTATGCTGGTTTTTCAAATACATGTTCTGAATCTAAAAATACACATCTACTTTGAATTCATCTACAGCTGTGTCAACTGAAGATAGATGCTAAAAATTTAGAGGGAAAAGCCTATTTCCCCTCCCCCATTTCTACTCATACACAATTTTTACAGATTTCAAAGACCACTTCACCTCTCACATCTTCCATTAACTTTTCCCAGCCCAAAGTAACCGTTCCTACTTGGGATTTATATTGTCTGATCTTCTCCTTTAGTATTTAAACAAATATTGTATTATGACACCTCATATTCATTTAACTCATCATATAACAGTTCTTTTTTTACTTATTATATTCTTCAAGTGTGGCTATTTGCATAATACATATTTTGTAATATTCACTGAATGTTAGATGAATTTATTATGAAACAGTTAGATAAATTGCTATCATTAAGTGACGTGTGACTGTAAATTATTTCTATGACATACATTATATATTAAAAATACATAACTAAATATATCTAAACATTTAAAATATATAAGTACACATTTAAATATATTAATAAGTATATATTAATACATATTAACAATAATATTAGTATCTATATTTTAAAATCATCCATACTGGCTTTCAAAAATGAAGCAGCTACTTTTATACCTGGACAATTTGTTATAAAGTAAGAACATACATTATATGAACTGTTTAAATAACCAGTAGTTGCTTGAGATGTTTTGTCTTATCCATGTTTATATTCTTACGACTTCACATGGTGCTTCATACTTAACAGGTATTCAGTAGTGCTTGCTGAATGAATGAGTAAAGGAATGGATATCTTACATTAAGGTAAATGCCCCCTAAACTGAATAGTCCTTAAAACTTAACTGCTCATCAAGCTCCATTCAAGGAAAAACAGAACTAAATTTCTGTGGTTTGGACCATTTCATACTGCTATTCTGACCAAAGCTAACTGATCCAGGAATCCGTGCTAAGGACAAAGGATCCCGTATAAGGAAGGTCAAACCGATATGAGGCACCTTGGTTTAAGACGAAGCAGTAGGAATGCTCCATGTTGGACAACAGCCACTAGTCTCCACTGGCTGGTCTCTCAGGAAGTATAAACACAAGCAGCACCAGAGAAGGGGGTCACAAGCCCTGCTGTTAAATCAGGCAGGTGATATGCTTTTAGAAGCCCAAGATCCAGAGGGGCTGATTGCCAGTTTCTATTTACAAGGAACCCTATCACTCTAGGCAGGTTCTCCTTCACCGTATCTGGGAAACAGAGTCTGAGAGATGAGAATAGATACCGCTTGATAAAAGTCTGGAAATGCTGCATGCCTTGTCCTTTCTTGGTCAGTCACAATGCTCACTTGCACATTTCAGTCTCCTGGAAATCTTGCTCAAAAATAAGTTTAGGCTGGGTGTGGTGGCTCAAGCCTATAATCCCAGCACTTTGGGAGGTCAAGGACAGGGGATTGCCTGAGTCCATGGGTTTGAGAACAGCCTGGGCAACTTGGCAAACTCTCATCTCTACAATAAAGCAAAAAAAAAAGAAAAAAAATGCTGGGCATGGTTGTGTGTGCCTATAGTTCTAGCTACTTGGAAGGCGGAGGTGGAAGGATCTCTGGAGCCCAGCAGGTTGATACTTGGGTGGCCATGAGCATGCCACTGCACTCCAAACTGGGTGATAGAGTGAGACTCCAATCCAAAAATAAAAAATAATAAAATAATAAGTTTAACTCTATTTAATAGAGGGACCCAAAGTCTTTATTTTGCAACACACATTAACTGCAAAGTATAGTGCAGAACACCTGATTTGAGAAAAGGAACCCTAAATAGCCTGGATGTATATATTTCCTCACCACTCAAATAAGTCTAACGTATTGCCTTAATTATGGGCTTATAAATATTATGCTTAGGAAATGAGCCTCAAGTTAGTGAAAATGAAGCCACAGACTCAAAATTAGACCAAGCCCTTTTCTATAAAGAAGTTACTCAAATTGTAACATGAGTCAAAACTTTGGGTTCCAACATTTTTAAGACTTCATGACTTCATTCAGGAATCCTAAAAACAACTGTGGTCATCATCCTTTAAAAATGCAACTTTCATAGTGTTCCCCAGACATAGAGAAAAAAGTCCTTTGGATTGTTCTGTTTTCATTAGTGACTTGTCAGTAAATATGTAAACAATTTTAAAACAAGCAAACACATATACACAGCATTAAAAAATTCCTCGCAATTGCTGCCCTACCAAGGAAAAGAACTCCAAGTAACTTGTCAAATAAATAAATGATCTATGCCTTTTCTTGTCACTTTTCCTTTCCTCAGTAAGTTTAATAAATAAAATTGATGGTTTCGGGAAGAGTTTTAGGCCAGCCATTCCAATTGTAACATTCCTTCACCTAAATATCAGTTACCACAACATTCCAAGCTTTCAAGCAAAGTTGTTTCCTGCATTTCTTTTGACACATATCATAAAGCAACATCAAGAATTCAGCTCAAAAGTCCTGCTGGAGTTTTTCCTGAAACATACCCATTCTGTACTTTTTTACTTTTCTTTACTTTTCTCCTTCTTCCCACCAAACTGCATTCTGCCCCAGAGTGTGACTCATTAAGCTTATGATAGGAAAATAAATGCTCTTTGTTTTTCTATTATTTGATGCTTGCTACATAAGCTACAAGAAAAGGCAACTTTTAGTTCATCTAGAAACTTTAAGTAGGGTCAATAATAAGTGAAAAGACTTAGACATGAGAAAATATGCCTAACAGAAAAGAGAACAGGTGAGAACAGACTCTAATAGGTTTAGGAATATAAAATTCCAGCTCTGGGTAGAGAGAAAAATTAATGTTTTAATGGATAATTCATAAAGACAGAAGTTAAAAAAAAAGCGCCTCCATTATCACCTGCTCCAAAAATAAAATAAAAGATTCCTGACATTAGAAATTCTTCTATTATACATCAATCAATACCTACTTTTTAAACTAACAGAATAACTCTGGGCAAAGTTTCAACCACTATCCCAGGAGTAATATTCAATGCAAATTTTAAGAAAATGTACGTACGCAGCTGGCTAGCTTTCACCCTCCAGAGCTAAGTAATAAATGATTTTTGAACATAGAAACTGCCATTTAAAGTGTAGACATGGAGGCAGGAATTAAATTCGAGTGAAATATGGCAAAGATAGACAAAAACTACAATAACTTATTAGAATCAGTGAGGAGAGAGAAGTAAAATCTACTCGAAGAAAAGAAAATTAGAGGCCAAAGGAGAATAGGTAGAGAAATGAGTTTCTATCCCTGCTCTTAAAAATTACTTTAATCGTTATTGTTCCTGTTTGTATTTTGTTTCTGAATTGATTGATAACATAAAGTAACTGAAATAATGTCACTAGACATACGAGAAGAAGAGAAAATACATGGTAGTTTTGTGCTCTGAAGTAGGTAACTGGAGTAGGTCAGCTTATGAACATTTCTATAAGCAACTGAAAGATCATGACTGTTCATGTTGTTCCCAAGGTTTCATCTCTCACCTTTTAAAAAAGAAATCAAGTTCACAGCAACACTTAATTGGTTCGATCATATCCTACCCTGTCGGTGACCAGCACTGACCAACGGTGGGTTAGGACCCGCACCAGAGAATCTGGACAGCGAGAAGACCACTCGGGGGCAGTTCTTCTGGGAACAGTCTGATCAGGACTGGAGCCGATTTTATTCAAACCTTTTCCAACTTATATACCATTTTCTATACCCTCCAGCAGTGTGATAATCACTCACTGGGGGCGTACAAGTTTCGTGCTTTACAAACTATGCATCACAAGACCACCACGAGATCTGCAATTTCCAAGCAAACAATTCGAATTCCATGATGCCTGCTGTGCTTACATTAAGGTCACAGGTGCACAATTTCAATACAAATCGTTCTAAGTGTTTTCCATAATGTTCAATGAATCATTCATATTATACTCTTTGCTCTATACCCTGATTAATACAAAAAACTTTCCTGAGTTAACTCTAGGTTCAATTCAAGTTCACTGACTCCCAATATTTTTAACAATTAATATTATCAACTTAACACTATACTATAATCTATAAGTTTAGTTAAATGACTTAACTGTCAGTTATACTATTATCCTATTATGATTTAACGTAATGCCTTATAACTCAGTTAAAACTTATTCTTAACTACCAAACTTTACTATAATTCATATGTTCATATGTCTAAACTTTAATTTTTATATGATCTAGTTATGGACTTTAATACTATGCTATATCCTATAAGCTAATACCCCATCATTAATTCTTTCATAAATCGTATAGTAACTATTACACTTGAATAATGTAGCAAAAGGAAACAAAACAGCAAGCATAGATTTACGCAGCTATGAGTGTATATGTATATATTTTATCCAAACAAGTCTACTCCAAAAATCAAATAGTAGCTGTCACACTCTTGAACAAGGAAATGCAGGGCGGCCAAGATGGCAGCCATGGGCTGAAGCAGACAGAGTTTCGGTAATTAATGAAACAAAAGAAAACGTTCTACCTGGCTAGGGGCAGGGCGACAAAACTATCATGGTAATTTAGTTTCTAATCTTAGCCCTAGGGGAAACAGCTTTCGGGAACAAGAGCTGACTACCCAGTCTACCAGGAAATAGAAGTTAAAAAATATCTAGAAAGAAGCAAAACTTAGAAAGACAGAGAAAAATAATTCTGCTATGTACTTTCCATCAGGTGTATTGAGATTTACTTATAAGTGTTACTGCCATGTATGCACACTGGTCACTAATCACATGCCAATATTATAGGTATAACTGATATCCTATGTCAGAGGCGATCTTCCAGATGGGCCTTTACAGGCCTCAGCCATGTAGCTATAGATGTTGGCTCCCAACACTACCCTACCCTACCACACCCCACTCCCAAGGAATGCCTGTGACTTGCCAGAAAGAAAATTTATTTCTCTCTGTTCTATTGGATGCATTTCCCCTATCCTTTTCTACAAAATGCTCAAGGCAAGTAAAATGACTTTGATAAAGCTTATGCCAAAATAGATAAAATTTTGTAGCATTCCTTTGAAATAAAATATGCCACATCATACCTCTTGATTTTAGATTGCAGATATTCAAATTATCATATTTCAAATACTCAATAGGATATTGAGACACAACGTTTTCCACTTATAATCCTTAATCTCCAAAGCATATCAGTTTTTCTTGTTTTTCTTTCTTTTGTCAAATAATTGAATAACAATCATAGAACTAATATCTATAATAATATCTACTGCTTTTGTACTGGGCACAGTGTCAAGAGCTTTACATACATTATCTTTTTAAAACTGTGGCATGCTTAAGAGACAGGAACTATTATCATTCCCATTTCACAAATAAAAAAAATGAGGCTCAGTGAGGTTAACATTTTCCCAAGTTACACAGCCCATAGAAAAGCCAGATCAGGATGGGAATTCTACTCTCTTTACCCCCATTACCCATACACAGAATTGTCAATACAGAAGAATTTGACAAATGCAATAGACATTATCACCTGTTCATAAAAAAGCATAGGTACTCCAATTATGAATGTATAAATTTGAGGTTAAATGCACATGAATATTGAATGACTAGAAGGATATATGTAGGTAACCAGAAATTTTGAGGAATATTTGGATAATTTGACACCCAACACCTTCTATATTAGCCAATAAAAAACTTTTAAAAAGTAATAAGAACTCAAATGCTCTAATATCCTACTAATTGCTTTGGGGTCTCTATTTTATTTTCGCATTATAAGCATAGATCTAATAATGAAGAGTTAAAAATTGACATATAATTAAAGCTGTGGGCAATCATGTCAGATAGGCATTTAACATATTTAGGAAGTTGGATTCAAATGTAGGACCACATAAGCAAAGCAGTTGGCTAAGCCAGATGAGACAGTCTTTAGCACACTGACCAGAGTCTCCATTAAATACAGACCTGGAAAATGTGAGCAACACTACAAATCACTCACTCTTTAGTAACAATCAACTTAGTTTGATTACTTTCCTTTCTAACAGAAATGAAAGTTTCTAACAATTCTCAACCTGGCTGTCCATCGGAATAATCTATGGATATTTCAAAATAACACAAATGCCTGGGTCCCACCCCCAAAGATTCCATGGTTCTACATTGACTATTTTGCAAGCTCCCCAGGTGAGTCTGGTATGTGACAGGTTTGATAACCACTGACCCAGACACCCTCTGACTCCTATGAAGAGAAACAAATATGAATCATTCCTGGCCATATCTCAATCTTTTGTCTTTAGCCCTGGATAGTTTAAACTCTCTAGCAATAGGTTATAATAAGAGAGATAGCCACCACCACAAAATCTACTTTTAGATAAAACATGAAAGTTGAATAAAAAGAAAGTTTTTTAAAAAGAAAAAAGTCTCTATTTTTGGTTATTTAAAAAGGAAAAAATATTATCTGACCTCTTTAGAACACAGGTGATGTGATCCCATTTTCTCAAATAATTCTTTAAATACGACTCAAAGATTTAAAATACACACTTCTTAAAAGCCCATAAGTCTTTATCAAGTCCCTAACAGCTGGCAGATGATAGGAATTAAACCCTAACTTTCAGCCTCTGATACCACTAGAATTTTAGTCCAAGAAGCAACCAACAAATTCACTTGCCATTTCTTTTCATCCCATTTTATCAATAGCTCATATCCACAATGCATGAATCAACCAGCATAAACTACCTGTATTGCAGGAATCTAGATTAGAATATTATTATTCCTGAAAGATGTTTAAAAAAATAGACATCAAACTTCACCTAATGCTCTTATAATAAAATTTCATATGTAAATAACAATTACATTAAAAGGTGAAACTTATCAAGAATTAACACAACTCACATTGCTATTTACTTTCTGTACAATCAAGATAGGTTACTTAACCTCCATAAACCTCATTTTCTTCTGTTTTAAAATAGGACTATTAATACCTACTCTAATTCCCTTGAGATTTTGCTATAAATTCTTGGATGCCTGAAGAACTCTAAAGGTAATTTATCAGTAGTCACTTCATCATAAATTTTGTGAGAGCAGAAACAATTTCATAGATTTTTATATTCTCAGTATTTAGTATATAGTAGATACTAAGGGAATGAGTGCTATTCATTAAACAGATGAATGAATGAATGAATGAATGAATGAATAAACAATAGTCATTGAAACTCACAGAAAACATAGCCTACTGATTACAAGGTAAAATCAAAATGCATTCTATAGACTTTTTTTCCTTTCCATCACTATTGTCTTTTGGAAATCAGCTATCATATATTGGACCATATTTTTGTCACTTCTTTCTTTGGGTTGATGGAAAAACTGCTGAATAGAAAGAAGCCTTCAGTGATTGCCCAATAAAATTCTATCAGAGTCAAGGAAGCGTATGGAGAGGCCAACCACAATTTGAATTTTCCACCTATATTTGAATTGTGGTCTTACATTTTATTCTTATATATTTCAGAAAGATAGGCTTTGGAGAGAGTTTATGGGATCTCAGTTCTAACATGGACATGAAAACAGAGAAGTAACAACAGAAAAGGCGTGTTCTTTAAGTTGGCCTTGTAAATGATGTTGTCAGTACTCAGTGTCAAGACCATTCCTTGTATAAAAAGCCCAGAAAATCAGTCATTAGAGGTTCTTCCCTGGTGTTTTGGGGAAAAATCAGTTACTAATTACATTACCTGTATTATGACACTTCAGCTAGAAGAAGGTCCTGATTATTTCTACCACTGACACCTGGGTATGTATAATTGAGCTAGCTAGGTCTGGGCTTCTCTGTGTAGAATGTGTAGATTTGTTAATGTCTGTGATGTACCAATTATTCTTCTTATCTTCCCTCTTTTCACTTTTGGAGACCAAATACAAATTTCCAGAACTCCTTGTAAAAGAAGCATGCATTTTCTTTGGTTTTAGTTACAGTTATCCCTAAAGAGTACTGCTATGCTATTTGGGGGAGAGGGGAATTCCATCCTTCTAGTGAAATCTGGGATCTTTTGGGTAGAAAGAGAAGTTAATAACAAAGTGATTAGATGAAGTTGCTACAGGCTATTTATCCCAACAAGACTCTGTATTTGAAATATCAATGGCACTAAGACACGTTTCATAAAAAAGTTCATACATGAACTTACACCTTCTTAAAACATTACAACTATGCCACTTACTTACTGATAGACATTTTAGTGAGTCCCATCCTTGTGAGAAATTAACCTAACCAAGGCTGATTTATGGGTCTACTACATTTACACATTTGTTATAGTGCAGAACTGAAAACAGACCAGGAAAAAGCAGGCTTTTAACTTTCAACAGGTAAGAAGCCTTGGTAAACATTAAGATTATTGGCTCTGAGCTCAAATGAATTGGATAAATAAAGCTTTGCCCAAGTAAGAACTTCTCTGTACTTTTTCTCTGTTATTTTAACTAATCAGCACCATTTTCTAGAAGCTGAATTTCCAGAGACAGATGCAGTCCTATTCTACTCATCAGAATCGTCCCCTCTCCAGGCTATTGTCGAAGTAGAGGCCACATTTCCAAAGGGGATATTTTAAGAAGACATCCTTTTGCAGACTGCCACTGTCTACCTCATTTCTAGTCTACCCTTTTTGCTTATTTAAAGAACTCTGCTTTTATTCAGAGTAGATATAAAACTGTGTTTAAAAATCATATTTCCTTGCCTTCCTTACATTAGGATTGAGTGGGTGACATAATTCTGACCAATAAGAAGTAAGTAGAAGGTGCTATAAATGCATCTGGAAGAGCTCCTTAAAAGTGGAGGCAGACTCAGGAGATTGCACCCTGTTGCTTTTTGCTCTTATCAGTTTTCCTCTCTGGAATGACAGTGGTCACCTTCAGAGCCTGCAGATGAGAATTATACTTTCAGGGTGGCAGAAGGAATCTAGAATATGCTGATTCTGAATTTGCTGAGTCACCACATTGGGTCTGGCCTGTATACTGCAAGATTTATTTTATATGAAAGAAGAAATAAACCCCTTTCTTTTTTTTTTTTAAGATTTTAGTTTGGTGATCCCTGTTGCTTTCAGCTAAATAAAATTTCTGACTAAAATAAGTTCTGTTCCAAAGTTCCTCAATAACAACATAAGATAACAAAGTCGTGTCATTTGAGCAAGGTTGAAGGAATGGTGGATTTTCAAGGAGGGACTCCAAAAAACCAGAACTTTATGTATTTTAAAAAGTGTATATTTATTCTTACATGTTTAAACTTGTCACCTTAAAGTATTCTCCCTTTGATGCTATACACCTATCAAGATATTTTTTCCACTGTTCAAGACAGCATTTGAACTCATCAATTTTGATGCCTTTTAGTGCTTCTGCCATTTTTTGTTTCACCTCTTCCACATCAGCAAAATATTTTCCTTTGAGGACTTTTTTCATACAGGGAAACCAAAAAAAAAGTTGCCCAGGGTGAAATCAGGAGAATAGGAATGGTGGGGCACAGGGGTCATGCCGTTTCTTTCATCAAAAACTACCAAACACTCAGCACAGTGTGGGCAGGTGCACTCATAAATCACCCACCATGAAATGGGCTAACATGTTGAAACAATCTCCAAAAATTCACTGAAGCCGAATGCAGTTTCTCACAACAATGCTAGCTGGTACACTGATGCTAATGGGTTCCTGGAACAGTCACCTAGCAAGGGAAGCCTCTACTATAAGAGGCCAGCCATCCAAAAGATAATTCTAGTTTTTTGGGGGGTCCCCCTTCATATGTTTGGAAAGTGAAGGGAATGGAGAATACTAGAAAACAGCTGTCTTCAAATACATAAGCCAATGACACATGGAGAGGCAAAGAAACCAACCAGGAGGATGGGTAAAGGCAAGAGAAATCTATGAGCTCCTAAGGTCTAATACACACTTCTCTTTGATACAATGAGTATTTATTGGGTGTGACTGTGAAGTGGATTTTTTGCTTTGCTTTGTTTGTTGTGTTTAATCTCACTAACTTTTACATCACTTATTTTGGACATGTCTTCAGTTTGTCAGAATGTATGCAGAAATGATAGCCTCACTTGCAGATGTCAGCCCAACCTAAGGTAACTTTCCAGTAATCGGCACTGGCTTCTCATGGATAGGTCGCCATCATTAGGAGGGTTCAAGTATAGGATGAGTCTAGTCTATGGGAATATGGCAGAGGAGATTTAAACACTGAGTGGGGCAGTTGGCAGTGGAAACATTTACTTAAATTTCCACACCCAACACAGACAGTCTATGAATCTATGTGCTCCTAATACCTTATATGCAATTCTCTTTAATACAATATTTTTTGAGTGATTTTACTGCTTTGCTTTGTTTATTGTGTGTAATGTCACTAACTTTTATATCACTTGTAGGCCTCTTTCAAAGATGAGTGACCTTGCAGTTGGTTTGGGAAGTGTCTTCAATTTGTCAGAATTTATACAGAAACGATCGACTTGTTTGCAGCTGGGACAACCTAAGTGGTCATTATAGACATTTGTTGTGCTTTACCATTTGCAGGGCACTGAACTATGTGCTTCAAATTGATTATCTATAATTTTTTGAGGAATATAGTATTATTATTTCCTTTGTAAAATAAGGCCCAGGGAGTTTAAATAATTTTTCAACATTATAATAACTAAGGGGTAATTCCAAAATTGGAACTCAGCAATCAGACTCCAGAATCCTTTAATAAGCATACTGTATTCTTCATGCTTCTTTTATATCTGACTTTGAAAAGGTATGTCCACCCAGAGATCATGATAAAATTACAAATAAATTAAAGATGCTATAACATCAACTGTAAATTGGCAGTTGAGGGAAACTGCTAGGGGAGGGAGGGGCACACCTCATCAACAAAGGTACCTGCATAATCAGCGTTTGTATACCTAACCCTAGATTGTACCCCACATCTTTAAAATTAAAAAAAAATCAACTGCAAATAATGAGATCAGGTGTCCTGTGTAATATGATTATTTCTTCAGCAATATGTTCTTTAATGTTCAATGTAATTTTATATTTGTCTCTAAATATCACCTCATGTAAAATAAATGTGGAGTAATACAAGTTTAGATGGAATGTGGAAGCTATGTGACAAAAGTCAATATGTAGTCCCTGGATAAACTGGTGAGGGGTGAAGAGGCCAACTTTTCTCAACAAACAGCTATAATGACCTTTATAAAGTAGAGAAGCCCAAATAGAAGTCCAAACCTTCTCCCACCAATAAATGAATAGAAACATGCCCACCAATTAGAAAATCTTAAAAATATGTGTGTGTGTGTGTGTGTGTGTGTGTGTGTGTGTAAGAAGGTTAGCAAGATTTGTTTATGTATTTTATTATAGATATGTGGGGTACAACTCAGGATTAGCTACACAAGCAGGCTGCATGCAGGAGAAGTTTGGACCTCTAACTGGCTGGCACTTCCCCTGGTTTAGGACCGAGTACCTTTGTGATGCTACGTCCTGACCCTCCACCCCTGCCTGGCAGAGTTCATCAACTACCAATCCCTCCCTTGTGCAAATGTGATTAATGTTCAGGTCCCACTTATGAGTGAGAACATTGGATATTTAGTTCTTTGTGTGATAGATCACTAAGTGTGATGGTCTCTAACTCCATTCAATTCACTGCAGATTCAGGATTTTGTTCTCTTTATGGCTGTGTAATACTCCATTGTGTATATATACCACATTTTTAAAATCCAGTCCACTTTTGATGAGCAGTGGAGTTGGTTTCATGTTTTTGCTATTGTGAATAGTGCAGCTGTAAATATGTGTGTACAGCTGTCTTTTTGGTAGAATGATTTATATTCCTCCAGGTACATTCTCAGGAGACATATTGCTGGATCGTATGAAAGGTCAATTTATAGTTATTTTAAGAATAACCACACTGTTTTCCATAGAGGATGAACTAGCCTGAACTCCCACTAACAGTGTAGAAGTTTTCCCTTTTTTCTTAAAAGTGTTAATAGGTAATAATTTTTCATAACAAAGGTGACAACAAAATTTGCAAGCTATATGTTGACTCAATATTTGAAAAACAAAACACTTATTTTGCAAATAATCCACACTTTTCTCTTAGAACTTTGGTAATACAAGAATATGAATATATAAAACATGCACATTATAATTATTACATCATGAATTATTATCTAAATGGTCTTGTTAGCACTTAAAATTTGTCCTTTAAGCTGGGTGTGGTGGCTCACACCCGTAATCACAGCACTTTGGGAGGCTGAGGTGAGAGAATTGCTTGAGTCTGGGAGTTCAAGACTAGCCTGGGCAACATAGCAAGAACTTGTCTCTACAAAAAAGAATTTTAAAAGTTATTTTCATTCAAATTTGTCCTTTAAAAGTTGAAATGACTGCTTAATTATTTTACAAAACAGTTATTAACATTACAACAAGCAAACTGAACATTCACTATGAAGCACCTTTTTACTCTAATGCATTCTATGTGGGTTCTGTTTTTAATCTTTTGGACCCTTTGTCCCATGTTACCACTTGTTCTGATATATTCTTATTCTTCCTTGCAAGCTGATTAGTGATGATAAACTCAGGATCAGAACTTTGAATCGCTGTCTTGAAACACACCCGAATATCTGGCACACATTTCATCCCACAGCTTGGCACCACAGTCTGGCATATTCCGCCCCTGTCACCATGGATACTATCTTATTTAGCTCAGCTTGAAGCATGCCGGCAGCAGAGATTGAAAGTCATTAAAACAGAAAGGTCATTAACACAGTTTCCCCCTTTTTTACACTTAGACAATGTGCATCAAGTGATTTAAATAAAATACACTTTTAGAAAGAGTCCAAAAGGGATAAAAGGTAAAGGAGAGAGAAAAAGAGAAAAAGAAGGAGGGAGGGAGGGAGAGAAGGAAGGATAGAAAAGACAATAAGATTTGTAGAGATAAATAAAGGGATATCCAAGAATACATGGTGACTGTTGTCATTTTTGGCAGACGTATTTATGGAGCTAATGGCAAAAAGCAGAAAGTCAGGAGGAAGCCCTTTCTCACTGACCTCAAATATATTCATATCTATAACTTGCTTGGCTGAATACGTCCTCTGTGAGCAGTGGCCCTGTCTGTCCTCACCAAGTGGCTGCTGTGGAATGAGCTGTATAATGTTCTTTCTCTTGACCCAAGCAGTGCATCTCCGCACATAGTTGCTCTGTGGCACTAAACCTTTCCTGGGAGAGCAGCCAGAAAGGTGGCGGCTTGCTTTGGAGATTGGGCATTAATTGGGTCTCCTTTGTTTCCATAAGATAACCCTGTAGATGCTTTTCTTTGCTCTGATTATCAGCACACAAAAAAAAGTTGCATTTTTCTAAGCTACCAAGTAGCCAAGGGTTCATGCAACTATGACAGCTGCCAATTTTTCTGGGGGAGAAATAAAATGAGAAGAAGGAAGAGAAGTCCCCTTCCTGCTGCAATCCAAGGCCCAGTACTACAGACAGCCTGAGAGAAAAAGAGAAATCCATGTTCTGACTTGTACTTGCTCCCTGTTCCAGCTGGGCAGTACACCTTTCCTTTCTAGTTTTAGCATGTTACATATGAATCTCCTGACACACATGGACAAACGTTCATGCCAAATTTCATGCTATAAACACGAACTTCTCAGTTACTCAGAACTAACTGCTCGAATAACTCAGAGTCCTCTGAAACACAATCATGCACCAGTAAACAATGTAAACAAGTAAACAAACAAACAAAACCTTTCAAACAACCAGAATACACATGATGACATTTATATCCCAAAACTAAAACTGTTACTCCCAGGAAAAATTGCCAGACCTTTGCCTGGAATCCAGCTCACTCTAATTAAGACCTTGTTCTAAGCACTTTGGCTATTTGATACTGCAGCCTGCAGAGATTAGAAACAGAAAAATGAAGGAAAGTGTACTGCCCGGGCAGATGTCCTGACAGTGGTACAAAGACAGTTGGCCCTTAAAGAAGAGAAAGAGCTAAGGGCACTACACGGGTCAACCAAAACCAACATCAACAACGCAAAATAAAAATCATAGAAAAAACTAACCTATGTGTTTAATAACTTCCTTAATATATTGCATAATACAGTAAAATAAACCATATTTGCAGTTAGAATACTGAATAATCAAGAAAAATACAAATATTCAATACTTTTTAAAAAGTAGAGTTTTAGCACCTTTTAAAAAGTCTTGACACAATAGGTAAACCTCCCTTTCCTAAAACCTCCATTAATTACTAATTATTGTACTTGGATATCTGTCTGTAAGGTACATGGTCACTTCTTATCTAGCTTCCTAATATTTGGCTACATCAAAGCCAAGCCAGAACATGTGAAAGTGGTTGAGATATGTAAAATTCAGATTACTAGGAAGTGGAGCTGGCAATTTTTTGCCGGAGAAGGAGAAAGGTCTTTAAAAACATGAATGTGATCATACTCAGTGATCTATCACAAAAACAAAGAACAGAGTACCATATGTTCTCAATCATAAGCGGACCTTGAACAATTATAAGAAAGGGATTGGCAGTAGTTGGAAACTGTCAGTGGAGCAGGGGTGGGATTGGCAGTTGAGGGAAACTGCTAGGGAGGGAGGGGCATACCTCATCAACAAGGGTAACTGCATAATCAACATTTGTATACCTAACCCTGAATTGTACCCCACATCTTTATAATAGAAAAAATGTAAAAATAAAATAAAAAAGAATGAATCCAAAAACATGGATGTACTGAGAAACTTGCCCTAAACTTCTCTTTCTTACTCTTCTGGAACACATTGGTGATAGTTGTTGACCCTGAAAAGTGGCAATTGTGCCAGCGGAGTGAGAAAGGAGGGTTGCTCCTTCTTCAACAAAGGTCTTGGAATGGTAGCTCAGAATCCCAGATGATCCTCAGAATTACTTGTTAAGAAGACTGGTTACCAGGATCCACCCTTGGCTATGTTAGTTTGAAATATTTGCCTGGGACCCTGGAGTCCATGTTTGTTAAACTGCCACCATGTTTGGAGCCACTGACCAGGGATGCTATGGTCTGGGCAGTTCTCTAAGTGCCTAGGCTTCTCAGCTCAGCTACCTCTGCTTTTAGGTATCCATAGTCTCTTGCCCGTTCAATCCAATGGCAGTTGGTGCTGTTTTGGGGATGTACTCACATTCAGCTTGGGCCTCCACGGTGAACACACAGAGTTCACGTTCTTTTATATAACACTAGTCAGTCTCATAGCTAGCATTCTAAGGAGTTCAAAGAGACTAAGACAGAACAAGAAACAATAAAAGAAGCCATAAGTCTCCCAACTGCCCAGGTTTTCCAAATACAAGCTCACATGGACCAAGTCTTTAAAATAAAAAAAATCATTAGGCATGGATTTGAATATGCAGAACCTTCCTGCATGGGTAGAACCAAAGCCTAGTTATGCTTCTTTGGCATTTCAGCTGCCAATGTCTACTCATTATCTTGATGGTTTTTTCCATTACATGGAAAGCAAACATTGATATCCCTGAGCACACAGAACATTTCTTCTGCACAAACTAAGTAAACTCTGCCGTCAACTTGTTAACCTCTTCCTTTCCCCTGCCAAACAGAAAGCATATATGGTATGAAATTTAGGGAAGGGAAACGGTTAAAATTTTCAGTTTTCTGCACACTTCTTCAAGATCTCTCTTATGAGGGCTAGAAAAGGTAAAGATCAAGTGCTTGCCAGCTTTGACTACAGATGCTATAAAAGTTCCTGCGCAATCATTGCATTCTAGCTCCTTAGAGGCTGGTATTGTAGCTGTCCATCTCCGGCCCCACACAGGTTAGTTTAAAACCTTAACAGCAGTATTGGTATATTTGGGACTCTATCCAGTTTTTAAATAAATTACATTCTTTATATTCCTGCTGTGTAGTAAAGCACTAAAATTAAGTGAACTAAAAATCTCTAGAACTTAGAAAGGCTCCTAAATACACCACAGTGTGAATGTATGCTGGTTGAGTAAGATGGACTGGGGCTAGGGGAACAAGAAGGAAATATGATTTTTAAAGTCTATTTCAATACATTTTAAGTGGGTTACCTGAACTAAAATAAGGAATAATTATTATCATAGTCTTTGACTAGTAGCCATATTTTAGATTTAATCTAAATAATCTACAAAAGTTTTTTCTGTATGCTATTTTGCCATCCTCACTTCTTAGTATATATCCCCACTGCTATATTTATACACACTCATAAATATCTTAATTATCCACACACTCATTAAGTATTTAATTTAAAAATGAATCAACATCACTTAAACATTTTAACTTAACATTCCAAGCCCAAAACAAAAATAATTTCACAATTTGAGAAAACTAAAGTATGTCATTATAGAAAGAGCACTGGCTTGTAGTAGAAGAACTGGGCTAGAATTCTAGTTGCCTGCTAACAAGTGAATAAGGCTCAAACTTCAGCTTTTCATCTATAAAATGGGTGGTAAATATCATTTGCATACTTGCTATAAGGATTAGAAATAATATCTGTAAATCTCCAAACACAGTATCTGGCATGTATGATTTTAGTCATGGTGATGACAGATTTTCTTAAAGAATTAATAATACTGTGAACACAGATGTTTATTTCCATAGTTTCTTGCTGTCCAACTTTTTCTGTGTTGGATAATCCTAGTATGGTTTAGGGTATTTTCCCAGAACAATATAATACTATATCCAGAAGAAATAAGAAAACACACTTCAAAGTAAAATATAAATAATTAAGAATTTGGAGGAGCCGGGCTTGGTAACTCAGCCTGTAATCCTGTGCTTTGGGAGGCTGAGGTGAGTGAATTGACTGAGCCCACAGGTTCGAGACCCGCCTGGGCAATTTGGCAAAGTAAAATATAAATAATTAAGAATTTGGAGGAGCCGGGCTCGGTAGCTCAGCCTGTAATCCTGTGCTTTGGGAGGCTGAGGTGTGTGAATTGACTGAGCCCACAGGTTCGAGACCCGCCTGGGCAATTTGGCGAGACCTCATGTCTACAATAAATCAAAAAATTAACCGGGTGTGGTAGCACATGCCTGTAGTTCCAGCTACTAAGAAGGCTGAGGTGGAAGGATCACCGCAGCCCAGCAGGTCAAGGCTGCAGTGGCCGGGAGCAGTCTGGGTGACAGAGTGAGACTCCAACTCAAAAATAAAAAATAAAAAATAAATTGGAGGAATACTACTCAATTGCAATGTTTGGAGTTTTCCTGAGTCTCTTGATCCCTCAAGATTCTTGGATTGCAAGAAATAGAGAATTTTGTCACTTATTGAATGAATTTACTGCAAGCATACAGGGTAGTTCATAGAACTGGAGGAAATGCTTTATAATCAGATTTTAGGAAGGACAGAAACTAGGCTGCTCTGGGAATCAAGGTAGAGGAACTAAGGGATTGTCTTAGGGCAGTGTGGTCAGGATATTCTAGCTCTAATCATGTTCTAATTTTATGTCACTCTGCTTTAGACTAAAAAAGTTCACTTTATGGCTGAACTTGTGCCAGTAATGCTTCTAAATACTTTGCATGTATTCTTATTTAGTTCTCACAACAACTTTACGAGGTAGGTAATTCTCAGGAAAAAAAAAATCTCATTGGTACAGTTTAAGTCATGTGCCCAGGCATTTGGTGGAAGACTACATCAAGGGCTAGTACAATCAAGACAAGATGGATTAAGGGAGTCAGGGAAATTTTACCAAAAGAAGAGTTAAATGAGGCTGTGCAAACAAAATCCACAGAGGGCCACTACATTTGATATAACCCATATGCCTGGCTCTATAGGTTGCCTATCTCTAGTTCTATTGAGCAAAATATTTTTTATTAATAACATACATTGACTAGCATTTAGAACATTCAGAAATGAAATGGCTTTTCTCCAGAAACTGAAGTTTCATTTTGTCTTTTATTATACGTGGCAAGGATATAGCAGTAATTAAAATAAATATGTGATTGTACATTGGTGCCAGTTATTAATAAAATGAAAACTCATATGTATTTAACAAAAAAATACTTAAAATAAAATGTAATTTTAATCAAGTTTTACTCTCCTGACTCCACAAAGTCTAGGAACCATAGATGAGAGAAAATTTTTTTTCCATTAACCCAGGATTAGTGAGAGAAACATTCTTACAATCTCTTGTGAGCCCCTGATAAAATAATTCCTTTATTGGTTTGCTCAAGTAAATAAGAATTTCATTGCTAGAGAGAAAAAACACTTGATTATACTGAGTGCTTCCTTAGAAAAAATTCTGATGTTTAACCTATAAAAGAAGAAAAAAGTTTCTGCCAATAAATCATCATATTATTAAAATATTAGGTTCTTTGAGGAGGTTAGAAACCATACCTTATTTATCTTTATGTGTGTTGTGCCTGACATAGAGATACAAGAAGTGTAGTCAAGATTTATTTTGCAAGTTAGTTGTGAATAAATATTTGAACTTATTTCTAGAATAACCCTAATTTTTCCCATGAGAACCTGATTATCATTATTATCATTTAAAGTATCTAAAAAATATATATGAGGAAACTTCAAAGATTTCAACAAACGCAAGAATAATATAAAAGTCACAGAAAACAATTAGTATCTCAAGGTCAAAATTATGTTCATTCTTTGTTCAGTCATCAGTTATTTTTTGGACAGTCTTTTATGGTCAAGTAAACAGGCTGCTGTTACAAGAACTGGATATGTGAATCAGAACACAAGTGCCTCACATTCCCTATTCTCAGATTTCCACTGAGATGTTAAAAGGGTTTTGAAAGACGAGAGAACATCACCTTCAAATTTAGAAACCATGAAGATACCATCCTCAAAACAGAAACTTGGAGGAGTTTGGGCTATAAATACAGCACATCAGATAAAAAGCTAATACATAAAACCAGTCACCAAGGAACAATTCTCAAATTCTCCAATACATAGTCGCTTGTTTGAAGATCTCCTTTGGCTTCAATTTGTTCAGACTGATCATTGGCATTTGAAAAGAGTACTTCTTGAAGTCCCTAAATTCTTTTTTTTTTGAGTTGGAGTCTCACTCTGTCACCCAGACTGGAGTGCAGTGGCACGCTCCCAGCTACCGCAGCCTCGACCTGCTGGGCTCCAGCGATCCTTCTGCCTCAGCCTTCCAAGTAGCTGGAACTACAGGCGCGCACCACCATGCCCGGCTAATTTTTAGATTTATTGTAGAGATGAGGTCTCGCCAAGTTGCCCAGGCAGGTCTCGAACCCACGGGCTCAGGCAATTCACTCACCTCAGCCTCCCAAAGTGCCAGGATTACAGGCTGAGCCACCGAGCCTGGCTCCCTAAACTTTCAGCAGGGAAGGAAACTGGAACAGATGTGTATAAAGCATGAGGCAAGCTGGCTAAGAAAGACTGTACAAAGCATGAGGCAAGCTGGCTAAGAAACAGGCAGTGAAGAAAGCTAGACCCAGAAATCTGACACCTGTGCAGCAGCTTCAGCAAACATGAAGAGAAAACACTACAGAGTCAACATTCTGCTGGTGTACTCAGCGATCCACCTTCCTTCTTCTACCCTTCTGGCTATGGGAGATGGCTCTGTGAACTGACAGTATGATTAATGTCCAGTTGTAGACAAGTTTAAGAGCAGAAAGCTAGAGTTTAACCTACCTATTTTGTGGACAAATAACAAATGTGGGTAGTCTACCGCTCAGCAAAAATGATAAGAAGTGAGAAAAAATACTGAGTTGGGGTCATGAAAATATTCTGTGGCATAATAAATTAATGACAACATTCAAGGTGGAAAAATAAAGCAAAATTTAAAAGTTAATTACTATATAGAAAATAGGCAGCAAAAAGGTAAGAGGGTGGTAAGGAGTCCAAAAGATGCAATATTATAACCCTACTCTAGAATGAAGGCAGTGAAGATAGAATTATCATTGCAGAAAATAAAACTAGTGATATAAAGAACAAATACTAAAGGGTTTTTTTCAGAAAGCAGAAAAAAACAGACTTAAAAGACGAAAGAACATTATAAATGAATGATAAAAAAGAAAAACCCAATGCTATTAATATTATACACAATAAGAATATGAGACAGAAGCAATGACTAAAGATCTAATAAAAGAAAACTGAAAGTTGTTAGAGCAAAAATATTCCTTGGTCAGGCACAATGACTCATTGGAGGCCAAGTTGGGAGGCCTACTTGAGGCCAGGAGTTCAAGACTAGCCTGTGCAATATAGTGAGATCCCATTTCTACAAAAAAAAAAAAAAAAAAAAAAATTAACCAGGTGTAGTGGTGCATGCTTGTAGTCTCAGCTACTCAAGAAGTTGAGGTGGGAGGACAGATTCAGGAGTTTGAGGCTGCAGTGAGCTGTGATTGAGCCACTGCACTCCAGCCCGGATGATAGAGTGAGACCCTGTCTCTAAAAAAAAAAAAAAATTGAAAAAGGACTCCCTAATATAGCAGATGTGTCACACGCACACACACACCCCTCTTGAAATTTTAACATTTCAGGATTAAAGAATGAATACTATATACATCCAGGCAGAAAAAAACAAAGCTAAAAACCTAATAGAGTTTATTTAAAAAAAACAAAAGCTCAAATGCCACACTTCTAATTAACTCTGGGGTCAAAGAGAACTTAAAACTCCTATTAAAATACAATTTAAAAATAAGTACCAATAGAAAATTAGTAAAGAATAACTATAGGCAATTTAAAAACAAAGACTAACAATAAAATAATAAAATAGTCATCATTTATACAGCACTTAGTTTTTTACCAGATGCTATCCAAATGACTTAAATATATTGCATATGTTTACATAAATCATATTTGCATATTTTAGTTGATCAATAAATTCATCAAAATAGTGGGTAGTTCAAATAAATTATGGTATATTCAAGCTGCAGAAAACTATGCAACTATTAAAAATGAAAATACAGACTTGCATTTTCTGACACTAAAATAAAATCCAAAAAAATATATATATAGAATTGTGTATATATAATGTGATGTAATTTAAAAAATAAACAAAATATACATATGTATATATTAGAGAGAAAACAACCTTTTGCCCCTCGCAAAAGGCTAAAATTTGCTAAACCTGGTGGTTGGATTATGAGTGATCTTTATTTTCTATTTTTACTTTTCTGATGATCATTTGAAAAAATAACATTGTATTTAATTCCTTTAATTGTGAAAGATGGTTAAACCTGTTTTCAGTAATACCCTTATAATCTTTCATTACTAACCAAGAGGCAATAAAAACATGAACTAAGTATGCAACTTCAATAAACTCTAGGATAAAGTAAACCTTAAAAAAAGCACAAGGAAGTAATTAAAGGCAAAAAAAATTATTTTAATAAATTAGGAAATGGAAGAGCAGAATCAGAAACAAAACCACTAGTAAATTCTTTGTATAGAAGCAAGCTTTAGGAAAAATTAAGAATGTGTAAGAAGACAAATCAGCAAATAGAGATCAGTGTTTTTTCAGTTGTTAAAATATATGTGTATAATTTTGTGAAAATAAAGTCTCAATAAAAATGTGTTTATAGAAAAAAATACAAGTTTCCAATATCAAATTAAGAAGATATACAAACTGAATAGATAATAGTGATAAAAAGAATTTAAAGATCTGTCAAAGATTACTTCCAGAACATGATTCTTGCCCCTTTTAGCTTTAAAATATAAATTAAAGAAACTTTCAAAAAATTGGTGATTTTCAAACTGTTACTAGTCACTTCTATATACTAGAAAATGATAGAAAACTTCTAAACATCATTTTAAGAAACTATTATATTCATAAATTTCATATTAGACAAAATTAGAACACAGATATATACTTCTCTCATGCCAAAAAGGTCAAAATCAAATTTGAATAAAGATGTATATACAAGTTAAATTCTAGCAGAGATAAACCACACGATACTAACCCCAATAAAAAGGTTCTGGGTTGGCTCATCATTCCAGAACCCTTTTCCTAGGCCATACTTCTCTCTTCTTGCAGATCTAGTCTCTTCAGGACAACCTCAGCCCATGATGCAAATATATGAACCCCCACTGTGGACAGACTTGAAGCCATTTTCATTTCTATCGAACATCAATGATTTCATATCATTAGAAGGGTAGAGGACTGCCATCTAACTTCACTCCCCAGAAAAATCTGGGTCTAAGCTCCTTCTCTTTCAGAAATGTGAACACAACTATAATTCAGAAACAAAACAAAACAAGAGAGAGGCTACAGGATTCAGAGGAAGAAGATATTACTTCTGACCGGGTGAATGGGAAAAAGGCTGTGGCATTTGAGCTGGTTCCTCAAAGACAGGGTTGCATGATCACATGACACATGGAGAGGAATGTAACAGTATACATAGTCAAAAAAGAAGAAAAAGAACCCAGGTCCAGTCAGTCGTGGTAGCAATAAATATACAATATGGTCTAACTTAGGACTGTCAGATAAAATACAGGCTACCCAGTTAAATTTTAATTTTAGATAATTTTTTTTTCCCAGAATATGTACGCACGAAAGCAGCCAATATTCGAGGGAAACTATTACAGGGCCAGGAGTGGATTATCAGAAAATTCAGCAGGAATGCCTTTCACGTGCATTCTGTGAATGTATTCATCGATGTTTTGTGTAGTTTTTCCTCCACTCTCTATCCCTTAACTCTCTTAAAAATTCAGAGGGATTCCCATGGGAGTGCCCATCTGTGCACTTTTCAGATACACTGATGGTGGGCCAAGAGAAGGGAAGGACTCCAGAGTCTCTGAGGGAGACAGTCCTAGAGAGAAGCGTGAGTAGCGAGCCTTGCTCCTGTCCCTACCAGAACACCGTATGCACCAAGCTCTCAGAATTGGCAGCTTCACAATGGGCCAGACCAGAAAGCAAAAGGCAGGTAAAAGGCACAGATTCCAGGAGCTTGGCAAAGACAGTCACTTTTCCTGGACACATCTCTGAAATTGTGTTTTAAAAGGGAACAGCACTGACCATTATGGTATTTGGGATTTCCACAAAACTGTTTCCAAAGATGGCTGTGATAAATATTTCCCAAAAGGAGGAAACTCCAAAAACAGCCACAGTATACCATAGTGGTTAAGAGAATGAAGTCTGAAGGTCAAACAGAGCTGGGTGTGAATATCAACCCCACCCATCGCAAGCTGAGTGACCTTGGGCAAAGAGCTCATTCTCTACAGACTCAATTTCCTTAGTGTAAAATGGGAATAGTCATAAGAGAATTAAGTGAGACACACACACACACACACACACACACACACACACACACACACACACACACACAGTTGGTTTCCAGTTATTCAATAAGAGGTAATCATTATAGTAATATTCCAGTATATTTTCAATGTTAGCACAAGGCAATAGAAATTACAGAAGAAGGACTGTTGATCTTCACAGATCATACTCTTTCTCATACATTTTCTCCTACGCTTGGGAGAAATCAGGGACCCTGTGGTCTGGAATCATGATCCCCATAGTCTAGGATCAATTCCGGCATCCTCTGGCAGAGCGGATATCTCTCCAATATTAGGATCACCCGCAGGCTTCCTGCAGCTGCAAAAGGGAGCCTGTGTTACTAACAGAGGAGTGAATAGGAAGGGGAGTGGGAAAAAAATAGGCTCCAGCCCCTGACTTCAAAATAGAAAGGTTTTCAGAGGCAGGGAATTTCTGAGATTCCAAGAAGATTTTTGAGAACTTTCTTCTCCCAGAGGAAAGAAACTAGGTCATGTGCTCTTAACCCAATGAGGTTTAGGGTCATAGTGTGGGGAGAGAGAAGATAGTTGACCTTAATTAGATCCCAAAAAAGCCTAGAACTCTTGGGATTTATCCAAAATCAAGCAGAACTTCTAGTGGATAAATCCCAGTCCTAAATTTAAATACTAGTATTAGTAGAATGAAGCCAAATCTAGGACAGCTTCTGAAAAATTACCATTAAACTAACATTTACATGTTGTAAGAACTAAATTTATCCTTGCCACAACTCCCATTTATAGAAAAGGCTCAGACACCACTAGATAGCAAGCTCTGTGAAAAGGTGGACTGGGTTTGCCCTTTTTACTGCTGCCTGCCCACGAATAGCAGAATGGTTGTCACATAGTTGGAACCCAATAAAGATTCATTGAACTGAATAGTTCAAAGCCATACAATAAGTTAGTGGTGGGAGCTGGGATTTGAACCCCAAACTGACTCCAAAAAACCAAATTCACCTCTATGTCAGACTATCTGTAAAGGTAGACTTAGACCAGAAACAATCCCAAGGCAAGGCAAGCTCTTGTCCTGGCTCTGCCCCTAATGCTTTCCTGGGGTCCAGAAGAACCACTTGAAGAAGTTCTTGGGAAAATTTATGGATCCAGAAATTGTGGCAGATACTGCTAGTTGTTCTTGAAAATCTTTTTATCCCCATTTCCTCTTGCTCAAAGAAGCTTGATTTATTCAAGTGACAACATTCCCATTTTAAAATACTCATCTTCTTGAAATACTTGGTATCTTAATTATGATAATAACTTCATAAGTGCACAATATGTCAAAACTCATCAAATTGTACACTTTTACGTTTGCAATTTATTTTATGTCAATTATATTTCAATAAAACAGTAAAACACACATACACACACAACACACACCTTCCTGAATTTCCTTGTGATTCATTTTTGACCAATGAATTGTAAGTAAAAGTCTACTGGGCAGGGCTTCCATCAAAATTATTGCACTACTGGAAAAAGAGAACACTTGGTTGGAATTAACATTTACCTTTAGAACTTCCTTTTTCTTTCTGCCTGGAGGTGGAACAGCTATCCTGAGAGAACTGGGACAAACTCTTCAAGTTAAGGCTGGTCAAGCAGGAAGTTAGAATGAACCTCAGTCCTTGATGACTTTCTGGAGAGGTTATACCAGTTTTGGCCTGTCCACCTCCTGACTTCCTGTTTTGTGAGTTCCTGTTTGGAACTCTTTTCCCTGATATAGTATGGTTTCTGCATGTATCGCTGCTTTCAATTTCCGAAAGAAAATACTTCCATGCAAATCATAAGGCAGATATCACAAGGTCATTCCTAAAAAAATCTTCAATTGCTACTGAGTAAATTTCAAATCCTCTCCAGCCACATCTCCTACTATGATGGTTTCCCATGAACACTGGCTCTTTGTCGTGTTCCCAACAAGTAATGTATTTTAAAATTAATGCTGTTCTCTCAACTTGATATAGCCTTTCTCATAAAATTTGACAGACCCTAGAAGATTCATAGAGATGATGTAGCTCACAGTTAGTCTGTGGAACACTTGAGAGGAAAATTTACATCTTGTGACTATAATCCAGATGCCCTTTGCCCAACATAACCACTTCTGGAGCAGGGAAATCAAACACTCTTCGTAAAGAGCTGATATACTCTTGGCTTTTACTTAATATGAGGTATGAAAGCTCTCACTTTAAAAAATGTCTAATGAATTATCTTTATTGGGAATTTTATTAGGATGAAAAAATCTCATTTATAACAGTAGTTTTGATAAAAACTAAAATTTAAAGGTTATGTCTTCCTGTTCTACAACATATGATTATATACAAAGACATAGGATTTCTGTTTTATATATGTAATAGAACATAAATGCAAATATGTTACCTCACAATAGAAACTACAAAGGCTAAGTATTGTGTCCTGACATGCTATGTGGTAGTCAAACACCTGTTATTGACCAAAATATTTCATTTTCAGAGCTACTAATTATGTAACTAGGAGAAAGTAATTGAACTTTCTAGTTCACCCATCTGTCGATGAGAGAAAATATTATGTTTGGCATCTGTCCAGCTTTTTAGTACAGAAACTATTGATGAGCAGATCTAAACCAGAGGGCTTTGTGCCAGCTCATTTAAAAGTCGATCAGTATTGAAAACTCTGCTCTGCATGTCAATTTTTGCTTATTGATTTTTGTATTTCAAAATATTTCAGAGATACAAAAAGTAGTATAACAGAAGTTAATTATTTGCTACACAGATCTAACAGATGTCAATATTAGTCCATCTTTGCTGCATATTTAATTCTTCTTGTAATAGAGTATTCCAGATACAACTAAAACTAAACCCACTCACATGTCTTCCCTTTCTTCTCTCCTCAAAAGTGTTCTAGAGTTTTGGGGAATCAATTCCATGTGAGACTGCATAGTTTTAATACATGTATGCATGAATTAATATATCATGTTATTTTTGTTTTAAAATTTCATATATTTGATATTATGTGTATATATCCCTTGGCAATTTGCTTTTTGTGTTAAATATCTTACCTTTACATTTTTCATATGACTATGTGCAGGTTGATATGTTTCATTTTAACTATCAAAATAGTAATAACCCATAGTTAATGTGTTAATTCCCTCACTGGTGGGTTGTTAGGTGGCTTCCCCTTTTTTACTGTTCCAAGCAGTGCTGTAATAAATATGTGTTCACATATACAAGTGTTTCTCTAAAATATATGGTGTGTTTTGAAGTAGAATTGCTATATACTTTTGTGTATTTTTACAAAAAAAATCTAAGAATTTTGATTGAAATTGCACTGAATTTCTAGATACATTTGAAGTGATTTGATATTTTTATGAATCTTCCTATTCATAAACATGGTATGCTCTTCAATTGGTTAGAAAATACTCTCTTTTGTGTCTTTAAATAAAGTTTCATAATTTCATGCATTTAAAAAGGAAAAATTTTCATGAGATTTTAAATAATAACTTTATAGTTTTTCTCTCTCTCTTTTTTGGTTCCAACTCTCCCTTTTAGTTTGTGTTGCTCTTTTGAATTATGTCTTTTTAAAATTGCATTTCTACAAGATTGTGCTGTTAAACACAACTTCTACTGAGTGTTTTAAAGCTAAATTTTGATTGTTATTTTTTTATTCAGAAACCTTGCTAAACATTATAAGTTTGAAAGTTTCCTTTATCCATAGATTTTCTTGGATTTTTCAAATGTCCTTATTTGAAAATTCCCATGGTTGTTCTTTCAGGCAGATGTATCGATGAGCAAGGACAATGTTACTTCTTTTCAATCCTTGCAGCTTTTATTTCTTTTTTTCTATCTTATTTTGCTAACTAGGACTTCTAGTATCATATGTGATAGAAGTTGTAAAAATGGGCCTTTCAGTTCTGTATTAGCTTCTCTAATTTAGTGGCATAAGAATCATCTCATGACAGTGCAGATTTCCAGCTTCCATTATCCTCATTCTCTAGAAATACCAATTCATAGGGATAGGGTGGGATTGATCAATTTTCAGATTTAGAAGAAATTCTGATGTAAACTGATCCCAGATAACACTGTGAGAAGCACGTCTTTAGATAGAGAAAGCATGTACTAAAGATTTATTGTTGTCTAGACAAAATCTCTGATTTTATTAGTTTTTTTACCACCAACCTATGCCATACTTTCTTTGAAGCACCACGACCCTATTGGCAGCCCTCCTTCCCAATCCAGCCATGATCAGTAAAAAAAGTTTAGGCATCCTCTTGTAATTGGGACTGACAACACAAGCTAGATTTTTATTTTATGTGGTCACCTGGTAATCCCTTCTGTTTCAACATCCAGTTCTATATTATGGTATATGCTGGTGGTAATAGAATCTAAATAACTACATCACTGCCAAAACTAAATGTGCACTCTTTTTGCTTTATTATGTTTTTATTTCTAGCTTAATCACTGTTATTCCAAAATGAAAATACTAAATCATAAAGTATTCTACAATGTCATTGTAGAAATGTTGTTATATCATAACTATTTTAATAGCTCTATTGAGATATAATTCATATCATAAAGATTGCCTGTATTCTAAATACTCAGTGTATTTAGAATATTTACCATCACCATAATCTAATTTGAAAACATTTCATCATCCCCTAAAGAAACTCATACCCATTAGAAGGCGTTTCCTATTCTCCTCTCTCCCTCTTCTGTAAGCCCTGGTCAACCATTATTTTTTGTCATATAGATTTGCTTATTCTGTGTTTTTTGGACACAGGAAATTATACGATATGTGATCTCTTATGACTGACTTTTTTTCACTCAGTATATTTTTTATGTTCATCATGTTGTAGCATGTATCAGTACTTCACTGCTTTTTATGGCCAAATGCATTCTACTCTACTAATATACAACATTTTTTCAACTCATTCATCAGTTCATGAGCATTAGGGTTATTTCTATTTTTTAGCTATTATGAATTGAACTTCTATAAACACTTAGTACAAAGTTTTGTTTAGACATATGTTTTCAATTCTCTTGAGTGTACAACTAGAAGTAGAATTGCTAGGTCATATGGAAACTCTATGTTTAACTTGTTGAGACACTGCCAAATTGTTTTTTAAGGCAACTGTGTCATTTTATATCCCCACCAGCAAAGGATAAGGGTTCCAATTTCTTCACATCCTTGTCAGCATTTGTCATTGTCTTTTTGATTATAGCTATTTTAGTGAAAGTGAAGTAGTATTTCATTGTGGGTTTATTTGGTTTTGAGTCAGGGTCTCACTCTGTCACCCAGGCTGGAGGACAGTGGCCCAACCATGTCTCACTGCAGTCTCAACCTCCTGACCTCAGGTGATCCTTCTGCCTCAGCCTCCCAAGTTGCTGGGACTACAGAAGATCACCACCATGCCTAGCTAATTTTTTTTTAACTTTTTGTAGAGATGAAGTCTCCTATGTTGCCTAGGCTGGTCTCGAACTCCTGGGCTTAAACAATCTTCTTACCTGAGCCTCCCAAAGCGCTGGGATTAAAGGTGGTTTTAATTTGCTTTATCTTAATGACTAATGATACTGAGCATCTTTTCTTGCACTTGTTGATAATTTATAGATCTTCTCTGAAGAAATTTCTTTTCTTATTCCCTGCCCATTTTTAAAATTTGGTTGACTTTTTACAATGAAGTGTAGGAGTTCTTTATATGTCTAAATAAAAGCTCATTTTCAGCTCTATCATTTACAAATATTGTATCCCAGTCCATAGACTATCTTTTCACTTTCTTAATAGTATACTTTGAAGCACAGAAGTTTTTAATTTTGGTGGAGACAAAATTAACAATCTTCTCTTTTACTGCTTATATTTTTGGAGTCATATCTAAGAAGTCACCACCTGACCCAAAGACCATGAAGATTTACTTCACTTCTCTTCTAAGAATTTCATTACCATAATTATTTTTACAGATGTGAGTGAACAGAAAGTGAGATTCAAAGTGGTATAATCAGAGAGCTATCAAGGGAAAAAGTTTCAATTATTTAATTTTACAGTTAATGATTATTAGGATTATGTGGGGGCTTTTGGGAATTAACCCTAGCTGCAGGTAAATGGATAAAGAGAAGACAGTACCAGTGAAGACAGAACTATAAAGTTATGGTGGGCCTAAAAAGATTTATGGAGTAGGTAGGAAACCTGAATTGATGAGAAGTCAGAGGAAGACTTTGTGCCTCTGCCTAGGGTGACCCTAGGGAACACTCCAAGGTAGCTCCAACAACTTCCAACCACAGGAAAGAAGCCGGGAACCCTAACTCCTGTCCTCATACTGAAGGACATCAGCTAGAGGGAGTGAAGCCATTTTCAAATCCTATGAGAAGTTCTTCCACACAGGCTTGGCCACTTATCACTGTGAGACTAGGAGGTTTTTCCTTCTGGAGATAATAGAGAGCAAAGTCTTAACACAAGTATCTGCTTTGTCACCATCCCTGACACTTCATAGGCGCTACCTCTTCTTAGGTTCAATGACTAAATAGCAAAGGTCACTGATCAACTGTTCTCCATGTCCAGGTGGTAGAAGGACCTGAAAAATACTACATTTTTATAGCAGAATGAACACAGGTGAGAATAAACTAATTTATTTATACCCTATCCAAGTAGCTTCATCAAATAAACAAATAATTAGTTATTATCATGGGGCTTTTGAATCCAGTTTTCCCCTTTACGTTTCCTACATTATATATAGAAGAAATGCCTCCTAATTCAGAGAATAGCTCACTTGAGTGAAAAATGAGGCACACTGTGTTGAAACATTATTCCTTCTTTTCAAAACACAATAAAGAACAATCATGCATTATGTTCACTGCGAACAACTTGATGTGTTGAGCTATACATTCAATACATTTAGAATCCTCTATAACTTTTTTTAAAGTTGTTCTACAAAGCAACGCTACTACAGTGTGTCATGGTTACCAGGCTCAGGAAGATACTACTGTTTAACATCTGCGTCTGTGTGCTTCCCCAAGCTTCTTTATCTTTATGGTGCTGCCACTGCTATGGAAATCATGTCTTTTTCCAATGGACATTTTCTAAACTAAGTCATTGTACTGTGAAAGCATTCTGAAAGGCATTGTTGGTAGAAAGCAAGCTCAGTCACAACACAATGGAGAAGTGTGAAAGGCCATTTGATGGCCTAGGGGGAAACAAAATGTCTTCTGAGGATCTGACAAAGAAAGAGCAAAGTCTCCTTTGTACCTAGCGCCCCTCATGGAACAAACTAGAAGAATGCTGAAAATATGATTTCATTTGTGTTTATGATAAAGCTCATGATTATTCTCTATTCTGTATAAAAAATTTCCAACTTTCTTTTCTATAGAATCTTTGGAAAATCATCTATTCTCACCTGACTGGAATGGTTTGATGGGTCCTCTCTTAAACCTAAGTAATGGATACCATGTATGTTTGAGTATTCTCAACCCTAGAATTCTATGGTGCCATAAAACGGCTGTTTCAAAGGTAGATAAAAACATTCAGGTAAAATTTGTATCACATTAATATTGGCCTAGCACAATGGCTCATGCCTGCAATCCTAGCACTTTGAGAGGCTGAGATGGGAGGATTGCTTGAGGCCAGGATTTCAAGATATTACAAATAATTCAATTTTTTAGATAATTTTGTAGGTCATATACCCTGAGATATTGTTACCTATTTATTTTATTCTGACTCTTTGATTTTTGCCAAATATTTGCTTACACCTTTTCCATTTTGATATAATTTTATCTACTTGTTTTTTAAAACAACTTTCAGAATAAGAATTTGAGGTTTTGAAATACGGTCAACTTTGCAAGCATGTTGACACATTAAATTTTCTCAATATTATTGTGACTCACAATAGTTACCTCTTCTCAAATCAAGGCTTCCAATATGGAAATGAATCATCCTGTAACTCTGAACTGACTCTGTCAAGCCTTTCTATGCAAAAGTAGGCTATAACATTTATACATATTTAGCAAAAAGGATTGCAAATACAGACACTAAAGGACAAATACAATTTACTGTTTTGCCACATCTAAAAACAGGTTCAATTAGGACAATAGCCCATTCCTTCATGTAGAGCCAAAGTTGGTGAAAGAACAAGGGCAAATAGTGGTGAAGAAAAAAGACTGAACAAGAAATTAGAAGACCTGAATTCCAACTGAGACTATGCTACTATGTATTTTATGAACATGAGCAGACTAATTAACATCTTAGTGTGTATTAATTAGAAATGTGCGGAGATATATGTCACAGAAAAATTGACTAAAAGCTCAAATGACCCAAGAAATAAAGACAATTAATTGTCTCACATAGGGGAAAATCCAGGGTTGTTTCCGATTTGGTACAGTGGCTGGCTACTAATGACCCAAGCTCTTTCCATCTTCCTACTCTGCTTTCTCACCTTCATTAATTTTGCCACCTCATAGGTCCAAGATGGCTTCTAGGCTCCACGCATCACATTCCCATTCAAAAACATGAAGCTATTTCCAGTCATTGTAATTACAAAAAATAAAAAAATTAAAAGGACCAAACACGTGAATCCAGGGAAGTTAAAAAAAGGTTTTATCAAGGTACTTTCTCTTTTTTACAGTAACACAATCCATCAGACATCCCCTTATATATTGTTGGCCAAAACTTAGCCACATCCCCCACAACCCCTCGTATGTGTATTCAAGAGAGTCTGGGAAAGGATCTGGCTCTACAGAGGAAGGTAGACAAGGGAGAGGGAAGCTTCATGGCTTTGTCTATAAATTGTGGGAGTTGAATAAACTGATCTCTTGGGTATAGTTCCAGGCTAACATGTAATTTTTTAAAATAAAAAGTAACAAAAAACAAGTAAGTTGACTTACTTTACATTGTTTAAGAAGCCTCTGTTTTGATTCAAATTTTCTATGATGGCACTTTTTCCCACTCTCTATAAACAAAAGCAAAACAAATGTCCTCCATCCATTTCTACAGTGAACCATCTCTCCCCTCCCCTAACTAGAAAACATCTTGAGTGGTCCAGACACTGAGTCATTCAATTTAACTTTGATGGGGCTGCATCTATTTTTGAGGTTTTGCCATCGTGGTTTCAGAACACTGACTGTCTACAGACACTTTGGATATTTTTCCCAGCACCTCTCTGAGTTTATGCTGCACTAAATTTAAATTGGAAAATTTGAGATGTAGGAGGCTAAGCAAATAATTCTGTAGGAAAAATCACAAGTGACCATCTTCTTTAAAAAAAAATCCGGAGAATTTAAAATATATCGGATTTGTCCAACTGACATTCCATTTGTGGTATTTCATAATCCCGTGTAATATTACAATGTACTACAGCTTCATTTTTTTAAACAAAGAATTACACAGCTGCCCCTTATTATTAAAAGCACCCTCCTCTTCACTCCCTGAATAAATGTGTGTTCTGAAATTAAAACAAGACACTACACGAGAAAAACTTGGAAGACAGAATGTCGCCAGCTTTGTATGCCAGATGTGATTATAGAGCGATAGCCGACAACGTTGCAATCAGCCCCTTGGTTAGCCAGAAACCATGGACACCTAGCAGAGGTTCAGTCTGAATACACAGTCAATGGTGTGTTAAAAGCTACCATGCAGAAATGCTTGTTTTACCAAGATATTCTATGGGAATATTTAGCTGTTACATTGTAAATGCTGTTATTTTGGTTTCTAAAAATGTCATGACAGGAAATGGTTCCTGGGAGGAGTTGCCAAGAGGGCTGTTGGGTAGAACCAAGGGGGAAAAAAAGTTAAACCTAGAAAACAAGAAGCCAAAAAAGGTGAAAACATGAATTACAATCTGCAATACAACAAATTATTAAAGTACAAAATAAATGTGGTCTTTTCCCCTCCATTTGCTTTCTGGCTACGCTTTGAAGAGTCCCTGCTGCTCACTGTCACAAAAGTTATAAGTTCCTGGCCTTTGTCAGTTGCCAGGTAGAGATAAACTAACTAAGGGAAGATATTAGATTATATGGAGGCAAGAGACCGCTCTGCCCTTTCCTGATTCCCAGCAGTTACAACCTATGCACAGTTGCGGCCTTTGAAGAATTTCCGCAGGTCCAGAAATGCTCATGTTCATGCTGTTTTTTATTTCTCTCTCTGAGAAGTGCAAGGTGGGGGAACAGGTAAAAATAGAAATGGGGCAGAAAGTAACTACGGTTATTAGTTAGTTATCAGGAGTTTGTCCTTCCTCAGAGAGATGCTAAGATAAGTAGTTCAGTAACTGAAAAGCTGTAGAAATTCAAAGAAAAAGAAAGAGGAAGAGGAATGAGAGAAAGGAAATTAAACTGGCTTTTCTCCCTGAATAGATATGTGTTACAGAACAGATCTCGTCAAGTATGAAGCCAACTTCTCATAGATGATATTTATCAATTATGTGCCTATCTTTAGGTAATGATTTGTCTTCTTGTACTACTGTACAACAGACTCCCAAGAAAATCACCTCAGACAGAAAGAAAAAAGCTGTCCATATATACATTAGTAATGTGAGTGTAACATAACTTGCCAGTAAAAACTATTCAGAAGAGTTCTAACATATCCAAATTTTACTTTCATTCCTTTCCAGATAAACTCAATGCCCTTCCCTCGTCTATGGCAATATAAATGAGTGACTTTCATTCTTTATTTTTAGAGTCCCACTTAACCCTTTACTATCTAGTATGTTTCTTATGTGTTTTAAAGTATAAGTCGCATACAGGTTTAAACCTCAAATTGTTATATCCCTATATTCCCCTATGTTATATCCTGCCTTGTACACAAATGTGCTAATGTGTATGTATCATTGTAAACCTCCATAAATCTGTTTGGTTTTAACCAAACAAGGTGGAGAGAGAACAAAGGAAGAAGGAAGGAAGGAGAGAAGAAGGAAAGGAAAGAAAGAGGGAGGGAAGGAGGAAAAGGAAGGAAGGAAGGAGGAAGAAAGGAAGGAAAAAAGGAAAGAAGGAAGGACGAAAGGAAGGAAGGAAGGAAGGAAGGAAGGAAGGAAGGAAGGAAGGAAGGAAGGAAGGAAGGAAGGAAGGAAGGAAGGAAAGAAGAGATGGAAAGTTAAGTCCACAAATATTTATTAAACAACATTGGGAAAAACCCCTTCGGGTTCCCTCCCAACACCTTGCTGGGAGCTTTACTGTCTTCTAAATAAAGTCCTGCTTACTCACAAAAAATAAAAAATAAAATAAACACCATTGTTGGTAAATGGCACAGAGGTGGTACAACTATCTCTGCATTCATGTTCACAAGTAGGGTAATTTTAATTTCATCCCATGTATATGATTTTAAACTTAGAGTCTGATGTCAGACCAAAGCTAGAAGAGCTACCACCATGCCACCCACATGTAAGGCAACCAAATATGATCTACTCTGCATCTTCTCTCCAGACTCCTACAGAGCGTGGGCAGTTAGAGCAGCACCCTCCTTCAAGAGAGCATTTTCTCCATTCTTTATGCCTTCTCTAGAGATCAGCATATACAAGCTTAGTGAAAATCTGACTCTGGTTCAGTTAGGTAAAAAAAAAAAAAAAAAAAAACTCTCATGATTTTATTGTTAGCAAACTTAATATTGAGCACTTCACATTTTGATGTGTGTTTTTATAATTATCTGTTCATGTACTTACATATAAGAATTAACTTCATTAAAAAACCCCAACAATTAGGCCAGGTGTAGTAACTCATGCCTATACTTCCAGCACTTTGAGAGGCTGAGGTAGGAGAAGTACTTGAGTGTAGGAGTTCCCTGGACAACATAGCAAAACTTCATCTTTACAAAAAATCAAAAAAGTAGGCAGGCAAGTGGTACATGTCTATACTCAGGAGGCTGAGGGGGAAGTATGGCCTGAGACCAGGTCAATGCTGAGGTGAGTGGTGATCATGCCACTGCACTTCAGCCTGGGCGACAGAGTGAGACTGTGGCTCAAAAAAATAAGTAAACAAAACAAATAAAAAATAATAATTAATTAAATAAATTCAGATATGAAGAAATTACACTAAAATATTCCTCACTATTGTAGTGTTTTGTACTCGTTTTTACATTTTTCTTTTTCTTTCCTATTCCAAAAACGCGCTACTTCTGAATAAGCAGGTTAATAACCAACTGTAAATATTTACTATAAATTGTGTTAAAATTAAAGAGTGCAAAACAACGAAAGATCAAATAGTGTGTTAAAATAGATTTTCTTATTTTCTTTAAGTAACCACTTTTTAAAAAGATATAACTTGCACTGATTACTTCAGTAAGTGAAAGAAAATTCACCTTTTGTATTCCATTTTATAGTGGATGAAAGAATATAATTCAAATAGGTTTGGAATTTGATTCTTTATTTCTCCACTGGTTTAGTATTAATTTTTATTCTTTTTTAGTCATTTATGATTCATCTGGTATTGGTCTATTTTTCCTATCTGCAGCATTTCTTGTAAAAATGCATTCCCTATCAGCCAATAATTTAGGTAAATGTTAGAGTTCACATACCTAAAGAAAAGAAAAGCATTTCTAACACCCTCCCTTATCACTGAAGACAGAGTTTGTTCCCATTTACATGCTAGATCGCACAGATACAACTGCCTCAGAAATCTTGAAAATAAAATTTCTCTTTCCTGAGGCACCTATAACACAAACATGAGAGGTCAGAAACAGAGCAATAGAGATCTACAGCTGTTATTGTTAAGAACTCAAGTAAAATGAAGGCTATGGTGGATAAGTAAAAAGTTAATGGGATGGAGGAGGCAGAATAAAGAAGACATTGGAAGGAAAGAGAAGTTGAATATGTCATAGGCAAAATATTTTAACGCTCAGGTTATGTTACACTGAGTGAACCTGAATGTATTCCATATACGAGGTATAACAATTAAGTTTGCAAATTCATCCTAGAAAAAGTGCTATATACCTCATTGCTGAATAACATTATGGTCACCTTCAAAGTACTCCCCTTGGGAAGTTATGCACCAATGCCACCTGTCAAAGCAATTTTGGAACTCTTTTCCTGGAATGGCCATCAAAGTTGTCATATTACCCTTGATGTCCTGAATGTCATCAAAATATCCTCCTTTCAATATTTCCATTTCTTCAGGTAAAGAAAAAAGTCATTGGGGACAAGGTTCAGGTGAGTGGGGGGGAGGTGTTTCAACACAGTTGCTACTGGCTAAGAACTCCCTCACAGGCAGTGCTGTGTGAGCTGGTACATTGTCATGATGCAAGAGCTCCCTTGGAACCACTTTTGCACACACTTTTTTCATGCCAAGATTTTCAGTTAAATTTTCCTGCTTCTCTATTGATGTTTATTTTGTCTGCTATGCTTCTCACAGTCAGCCTACAATTTTGGCACACAACTGGATACGTTTTTGCAATGTTTTTGTCAGTTCTGCTCATTAGTGGTCATTCTGACCTCTCTTAATCACTGATGCTTTCTCTCCCTTCAGAAAAACATTCAATCCATTTGTACACTGCCATTTCCTTCATGGTTTTATCCCCATAAACTTGGACTAACATACCACTGATTTCATTTCCACTCTTGCCAAGTTTAACAAGACATTTAATGTTCATTCATTGCTCTAATTCAAGATCTGGCATTCTCACAATGGCACACAAAAACATGCAACAACAATAATGAATGTCACTCAGCAGGACATTACCACATTTCGACATGAACACAGCTGTGCAACAGTGATAAATCAAGGTTATGAAACCTTACCAAGTTGTTTGTACAGTGCCGCCAATGTAAGTGCACAGTGGCAAGTTCATGAAATTAATTGTCAGACTTTGTATATTGTTGTCTAATTTCGCTATCACATTGAGATATTCAGCACTATAACACTATTATTTACTATGACTTATTCATTTAATATTAAATACAACAGCAACAAGAAAATATTATGTACAATTTGGGCCAACAAGTAAAAATAAAAGGTAACTCCCAATCTTCAGGAATTTACAATCTGGAAGAAAGACCATACAAATAACAAAACTAATCACAGTGCAATATTTTGATTAGGTAGCCTATAAAGCAAAGGAACTCTGATGAGAGTCTTTTGTGGATATTTTTTGGTATTTTGTCAGCTAGTGAACTTACTTTAAGAAAGCAGGTCTGGTCAACTCCCAGTCCACGTGGATGAGTGGACCTTCAACCTTGAATCAGAAAGTGAAGCACATGATCCAGGTCTGGTCATTTTTTTTTTTTTTGAGTTGGAGCCTCACTCCTTCACCCAGGTTGGGGTGCAGTGGCATGCACACTCACGGCCACTCCGGCGTCGTCCTTCTGGGTTCCAACGATCCTTCTGCCTCAGCCTTCTGAGTAACCAGAACTACAGACGTGCGCTACCACACCCGGCTATTTTTTATTATATTGTAGAGACGAGGTCCTGCCAAGTTGCTTGGGCTGATCTCGAACCCGCGGGCTCAGGCAAACCACTTGCCTCGGTCTCCCAAATTGCTGGGATTACAGACTGAGCCACCGAGCCCAGCCTGATCTGGTCAATTATAACACCAAATTTCTCGACACACCAATATTGGTTCAGGGATGGGCACATGAGCCAAGCTGACCAGTTCAGAGTGAATCCCAAAACTAGCGTATAAGTCACAATAAGAAATATATTCTTTTGCAGTTTACTTGAACCTGGGGAGGAGCAGCTTACAAAGTATCTGGCATCACCTGAGAAGGTAAACTAGTATCCTGTGGCTACCATTATAAGTCACCATACATTGGAGGCTTCAAACAACAGAACTTGTTTCTCTCCTAGTGCTGGGGACCAGAATTCTGTTCGATGTCAGTTTCAATGGGCAGAAATCAAGGTATTGGCAGGACCTCATTCTTCAGATGCTCTAGGGGAGAATCTGTTCCTTGTGTCTCCCAGCTTCTAGTGGGTGTCGGCTTTCATTGGCTTGTGGCTGCATCATTTCACCCCGCCTTCATCTTCACACTACCTCCTCCTTTTCTGTGTGTAACAAATCTTCCTCTGTCTCACTCTTAAAAAGACACTTGTTGTTGATTAGAGGTAGGACCCATCCATATAAACAGAATAACCTCCCCAAGTCAAGATTCTAGTCGTAATCACATCTCCAAAGACCCTTTTTCCTTAGAAGGCAATGTTTATAGGTTTCAGGGATTAGGACTTGATGTCTTTGGGTGGCTATTTTCAGCCTGCTAAAGAGGGCAACAGAGAGAAGATGAGATCTGAGATGGGGAGACACTGGCTTCTGACATTATCCAAATGTCTGGATTTCTCTTCATTTCACATAATCTATCTCTGGACTTTTCACTTGTGAGCCCAAAGATTTGTCAGTTTGATGTTTCAGTTACTTGGATCCAAGACAGTTCTGACTGATTTTGGACTTCTAGGTAAGACTCTAAGTCTTTGTTTTCCTGCTGGGTAACATTATGTGTACCCCTTTCTCCTTCTGTGGATCAGAGAGATTCAACCTGCTTTAACTTTTTATAGCCATCACAAACTCCTTTTTTTTTCCTGCTGGATCCACTCTGCCCAGAACAATTGTTTCATTCTTACTGTGTGGCCATAATTTGTTGTTAACCTGCATGATAATTCCATGAAGATATACAGATTAAAGTTTTAATACTCACAAAAAATTCTCATAATAGTTATTATCTGGTCTGTAATATTTATTAAACATGAAAATTTGAACCAAGGACATTGACTATCTCTCCAGAGATAAATCCAAGGGCAATTAGAGAAGAAGCAGAGTGAATACCATGTGGAAACACCTAAGGCCATGTATTAGTTTGCCAGGGCTACCATAACAAAGTACCACAAACTTGGGGGCCTAAAACAACAGAAATTCATCCTCTCACAGTTTGGGAGGTTGCTAGTGTAAAGTCAAAAATCAAGGCATCCCAAGCCTAGACTTCCTTCTAAATTCTTCCCCCAAATCTTTCTCCTTTTTTTTCATCTTGAACCTGGAGAGGAGCAGCTTACAACGTATTGTGATGGCTTGTGATGGCTGCTGGCAATTCTTATCTATATCTCCCTATGTTTAATCCAGTATTACCCAATCATTTCTGTTGATATAATATTTTACATATTTATGGGTACATATGAGTGCTTTTTACAGGTACAGAATATCAGTGACCAAGTCAGGGTATTCGGGGTCTTCATCACCTTGAGTTTGTAGCATTTCTATGTATTGGTAACATTTCAAGTTTGCTCTTCTGGCTACTATGAAATATATCATCTATTATTGCTAACTATGGTCACCCTAGTCTGCAATCAAATTGAAACTTATTTCTTCTATTTAACTATAATTTTGTACCCATTCACCAACCTCTCTTTGATCCCCTCTCTCACCCTCATCCCCTTCTCAGTCTCTGATATCTATCACTCTACTGTCTACCTCCACAAGACCAATTTTTTAAGCTCCCACACATGAGTGAAAACATGTTTCATCTGTCTTTCTGAGCCTGGCTTATTTAACTTAACACAATGACCTCCAGTTCCATTCATGTTACTGCAAGTAACAGGATTTCATTATTTTTTATGGTTGAGTAATATTCTATTGCATAAATATACCACATTTTCTTTATCTAATCATCCAAAGATGGACACGTGTGTTGATTCCCAATATCTTGGCTATTGTGAATAGCGCTTTAATAAACATGTGAGTGCAAGTGTCCCTTTGATATACTGACTTCTTTTCCTTTGTATGAATACCCAGTAGTAGGATTGCTGGGTCATATGATACTTACAGTTTTAGTTTTTTGAGCTACCTCCATACTGTTTTCCATTGTGGTTGTACTAACTTACATTGCCACGAATAATGTATGAGTCCCCTTTTCTCCACATCTGCTCTAGCATCTGTTATTTTTATCTTGTTATTAATAGCCGTTCTAACTGGGGTAAGATGCTTTTTCATTGTGATTTTGATGTGCATTTTCCTAATGCTTAGTGATAGTGATGTTGAACATTTTGTCATACACCTGGTGGCCATTTGTATATCTTCATTCAGAATTATCTATTCATATCCTTTGCTCACTTTTTAATGTTTTTTTAAATTGCTATTGTGAAGTTGCTTGAGTTCTTTGTATATTCTGGATATTAGTCACTTGCCAGATGAATCACTTGCAAATATTTTCTCCCATCCAACATGCTGTCCCTTCACTCTGTTGATAGTTTCCTTTGCTGTGCAGAAGGTTTTTAATTTAATATAGTTCCATTTGTTTATTTTATTTTAACTGTCTGTGATTTTGAGGTCTTAGCCATAAAATATTTGCTTAGACCTATATTTTCTTCTAGTAGTTTTGGGTCTTATGTTTAAGTCTTTAATCTATCTTGAGTTGATTTTTGCATATGAGAAAAGATGAAGGTTCAATTCCATTCTACTGCATATGGATATTCAGTCTTCTCAACATCATTTATGGAAGAGGGTGTCCTTTCCTTAGTGTATGTTCTTGGTGTCTTTGTTAAAAAATCAGTTGGCTAGGCTGGACGCGATGGCTCACGCCTATAATCCCAGCAATTTTGGAGACCGAGGTGAGAGGATTGCCCAAGCCCACAGGTTCAAGATCAGCCTGGGCAACTTAGTAAGACCCTTATCTTTACAATAAATCAAAAAATTAGCCGGGCGTGATGGCATGTGCCTATAGTTCCAGCTACTTGGAAGGCTGAGGTGGAAGAATCACCCGAACCCAGCAGGTCGAAGCTATGGTGGCCAGGAGCATGCCACTGCCCTCCAGCCTGGGTAACAGAGGCTACTCAAAATAAATAAATAAATAAATAAATAATTAAAAAATCAGTTGGATGCAAATACATGGACTTATTTCTGGGTGTTCTATTCTGTTTTATTGGTCTATGTGTCTATTTTTATACCAATGCCATGCTATTTTGGTTACTATAGTCTTGTAATATACTTTGAAGTCAAGTAATAAGATGCTTCCAATTTTGTTCTTTTTGCTTAGGAATGGTTTGGCTATTCTAGTTCTTTTTTGGTTCCATACAAGTTTTAGAATTGTTTATTCTTTTAATGTGAAAAATAGTACTGGTATTTTAATAGCGATCACATTGAATTTGAATACTGCTTTGGGAAATATGGTCATTTTAACGATATTATTTCAATCCACAAGCAAGGGATATTTTTCCTTTTGTTTGTATCCACTTCAATTTCTTTCATCAGTGTTTTGTGCCATTTTCCTCATAGAGATCTTTGAACTGCTTGGTTAAATTTATTCCTGGGTATTTTATTTTATTTTTTGTAGCTATTGTAAATAGGATTGCCTTCTTGGTTTGTTTTTCAGATAGTTTATTATTGGTGTATAAAATAACTACTGATTTTTGTATGTTGAATTTGCATCCTGCAACTTTACTGAATTTATTAACTCTAAGAATTTTTTGGTGGGAGTTGTTAAGTTTTTCTAAATATAAGATCATATTATCTGCAAAGAAGGGCAACTTGGTTTCTTCTTTTCCTATTTGGACGTCTTTTTTTTCTCTTGTCTGATTACTCTGGCTAGGACTTCCAGTACTATGTTGAATAGGAGTGGTGAAATTGAACATCCTTATTTTCAGTACGACCTAATCTTAACTTGACTACATCTACAAAGACCCTATTTCTGAATAAGGTAACATTTCCAGGTACTAGCTATTAGAACTTCAGCATAACTTCTTAGGGAATACAAATCAACCCACAACAAGCCAAAGTGATATTCAAGGTATTTATAATGATCTGATACTGTTGAATTTAACATTGAAAATTTATGCTGTGAATGAAATTAATTATAATTTCCTTTAGTGAAGTATAAAATTATATATAATGATACTGGAAAGTGACACAGCTCTTCTTTCTCTGATAAATATCATACCAGTAAAGGACATCACAGACGGTTTGTTTCTCTGATGCAGAATGACTGAAATCCTGGTACTTATATTTCAAATAATTTATTAAACTCATGGAAGAATCTCAAAAAGAAAAGTCAGGTAATGTCACTAATTAGTCAACTAAGCTTAGAACAATTTAGGAACAAAATGACCCAAACAAATGAAATAAGTTCAGGCGGCCATATATTAGTCACAAATATCTTAAATAGCTCAGTTACATCTGAGTGGTATCTTATTCATCAAGAAATGTTATATAGAACTAAAATTTAAAATAGAGTTGGAAGGCCTAGCTTCTATGCCAGACTCTGTCACTAACCAACTATTATTTGGGGAAAGATTTTTAATTGCTTTGGGTATCAGTTTCTTTTTTCTATAAAACGAAGGGTTGATAATCCAGATAATTTTAAAGATTTCTTCTTCCTCAAAAATATTTCCATAAAAACAGTCTATTCTTTGTAATGGTCATTTTGACATTTATGTAGCATGTTCTGCATAGCTCAATTAGTTACAGGTAAGCCCTGGTGTGCCTAAGCATATCTTTTTACCATCCAGGACTAAAGAGCATGAACAAAACATGGACATTAGTGGCTCCCACAACTCCGAGCATCGCATCTTTGCAAAGCAATGGTCAAAACAAAAGAGATAGGAAGGTCAGAGACTCCTCTTATATATCTTTGTACTAAAAAGACAAACCCTTTTCAGAAGCCTCTGAGCAACTTCTCCTCATTTCCCATTAGCCAGGACTGAGTCACAAGTCCATGACATAGCAACAAAGAGGCAGGAACAACCAATATTTAGCATTTTCAGCCTCTGTCATAGAAGACAGAGAAGACTTTAAGAGAAAAGAAAAACGGAAGGGGTATGACTGTTCATCAGGCAATAAACAAGGACAATTTGGCTTCTGTTTAAGTCCTTAATTCTTCTACAGGCTAGGCACAATGGCTCACACCTGTAATCCTAGCACTTTGGGAGGCCAAGGCAAGAGGATTGCTTGAGCCAAGGGATTCATGACCAGCCTGGGAAGCATAGTGAGACTTTGTCTCTACAAAAAAATTTTTTTAATTAGCCAGGCATGGTGGTGTGCACCTGTAGTACCAGCTACTCAGAATGCTGAGGTGAAAGGATTGCCCTCACCCCTTCTCAGCACCTACCCCCACACTCATCCCCCACCATGGCACTCCCTCTCTCCCTTCCTCTCTCTCTCTCCAGTTTCTCTCTTGGTCTTTCTTTTTCTTAACTATGTATTTGAAAAAGAATTGTGGATAAATAACACTTAATAGTGGGTTATTAATGGCCCAGTGGAACATATGTTGTGATGCCCAGCTATATACTCTCTCAGGAATAAACTAAGCAGGCCTCTTGGTGAGGCAAGTCATCTAGGATGCATCATCAAGGTGAGACAGCAAACCCCTCTGAGGCTGCTAATCTGGGTTGTCCAGAGAAATTGTTACAAGGGAACCATTAATGGTAATCAAGGATAACTGGAGATGACAAAAGAATTTAGAGCCCTGGATGTTATCTATCATTTGTAAAAATCATCTCCTTCCTCACCTCCCATCCCAATAGGATAATGGGCATTGACACATATAGCTACAAGAACTTTTCCTCAATCAAGCAAAAACATCATAGGAAGCCTATTGTGTACAATGACTAAGCTAAATGACCTTCCCCATTTTTCTCCCCTAGCAAACCCCAAAGCATTTTCTCCATCCATCCAGGGACCACTTTGGGGCCCTGAGGCAGGGGCAAAATGGAAGAGAACAAAAGTTTTGAATGAAGAGTATTAGGAAGAAAGCCATGAGCCCTGAATGTAGAAGTATAATGGAAATAGATGAGGAAGAAAAGAAAAAAAGATGTTCTTGAGGAGTGTGGGGTATGCGTGTGGATGCACATGTATATGTAAGCATATACAAATATTTTATTTATACATATTTATTGTAGATTTAGATATACATATAAATATATATATGTTTATATATGAAGGTATATGTGTATATATATATAAAGGTTATGTATATATAAAGCCTGCACCTTTATGAGTTCAATTTAAAAATTTGAGTTGAGATCATATATTTGGTGATGTAGTTCAAACAATTGACCACATGGGTTATGGTATTATGCACATTAAAAAATATATACTCATGGAGCCTTATGCCATGCCAGTCATATACTGTGTGCTCTACATGACTTCGTTTACTCTTCACAGTGACCCTAAATTAAGAACTCCAATTAAAGCCGGGCTTGGTGGCTCAGCCTGTAATCCCGCACCTTTGGGAGGCTGAGGTGAGTGGATTGCCTGAGCCTGCGGGTTCGAGACCCGCCTGGGCAGCGAGACCTCATCTCTACAGTAAATCAAAAAATCAGTGGGGCGTGGTAGCGCATGCCTGTAATTCCGGCTACTTGGAAGGCTGAGGCGGAAGGATCACCGGAGCCCAGCAGGTCGAGGCTGCGGTGACCGGGAGTGGCCACTGCACTCCGGTCTGGGCGACAGAGTGAGACTTCTACTCAAAAAAAAAAAAAAAAAAAGAACTCCAATTAATTTCCATTTTCCACCTGAGGAAATTGAGATTTAAGAGACTTTAAGTAACTTGCCAAACACCTCACATAGTATGAAACAAAGCAAAGACTCAAGTTGAGGGCTGTCTGATTCTAATTCCACTGGATATTGTTCCAGTTGGTACCTCATCAGTGTACCTCCCCAGCCTCCCCACTTCTCCCTAGTATCTCACTTACCAGACCATACTGAAGTGAGCTTTTAACTTGTCTTCCTAGCCAGTTGGTTTGGATCATTTGTCTTTAGATCCTAAACCTAGCACAATGTAGGAGTTGTATAAATTTACAAACATAGATTGAATTAACAAACAAATTAACCGGGGCAACTGGCAATATAAAAAAAAAAGAGTGCTGAGTTCAAGAGAGGAGGTAAACACATGCAGCAGAGGTTGGGAAAGGCTTTATGGGCGAGGAAAGATTTTGTGGACCTCAGTTAAGTTTGGAAGAGGGAGAAAACTTAACTGTGTAGGAAAGTGAGAGAGGAGTCTGGGAGAGAAATATTTTAGCAAAGGCCAAATACCTAAAATGTTTTTTGGTTCTAATTCTACCTCTCCAACAGAGTATTTTTAGTTGCATAGTTCCTCAGCCATAGTATGAATAAGTGTATGACACAATTTCCATGTCAGCCAACCCCTTCTGCTGAACCACAGGCGTGAAATATGACCTCTGCTTCATTATGATCTTCCTCCAGATACAACAACCCATTGGAAATATAAAACTGCGCCAAAGGTCAGAAACCCCATGGATAGCTTGCATCCAACCAGATATATTGCATTTTTTTTAAATCCTAGGGGAAAATGACCAATGTTCACTTAGTGGAAGCCACGTAGTGTCCCAAAAATGATAGACCCAAATTTGAATCCAGACAAAAAATGTTAAAGAGCTGCTAGTGTTAAGAAAAGTAAAATGTCACTTTTTTTCTTGGTTATTATTACTCAGACCAAATCACCCAAAACTTTCAGTAAACAAGGGTAAGAAATAAAACACAAGAAAATAATTTGTCTTGTTTTCTGAAACTGTTATTGAAATATAATATAGACACAGAAAATATACTATTGTAAACATACAGCTTAATGAATTTTGCAGTTTGAACTGATCCATGTGTACGGCAACACACACTAAGTGACAGCACAGCATGGATATGACTCCAAGCAGGAGTTTGGAATCAGGTGGCCAATCTGGTATGTCCCCTTCCCCTCAGGCTCCGTCCTGGACATGCAGGTTATGCTGAGGCTGAGGACAAAGGGTTCTCCTTGCCTGCTGACCACATCTTGCAACTGACCATAGTGAATGTTGTCCCACACCCTTCCTTGAGGCAATTGGCCCCCTGGCTGGTTCAGACCTGATGGGGCACACCTAGATCAATGCCTATAAACTTGGATTCCTTTAGTTCACCTTCAGCTCATTATAATTCTAAAAATCCCATCCCTGAAGAGCATTCACGGCCATTTTGTGTACCTGCGATGTTTGTATAACCGCCTTCTTACACTGCACCTGCGCACTAGAAACCCTCCCTTTTCACACTTAACCCTGCACTCCACCCTATGGAAAATGCTATAGAACCGAGTGCCTTTTACAATTGAGAATGGTTTTTTCCTGTCTAGCCGACCGCTCCTGGACCACCTTCCCTGTGAATTCCTGAATAAAGTCCATGTTTCATCCGTTGTCTCCAGGTCGTTTCTTTGGCCTCTGGGATACCATGCCTTCCCTTTTTGGATCTTGGGGAATCTGGCACAACACCATGTAACTGACTGTCTAGCTCAAGAACAGAACAGCCACAGACAGCACCCCAGAGGCCTCTTTCCTCTGGGATGCCCTAAGGATGAGCCTTCCCCTAATTTCTAACACCACAGATAATCTTTCCCTGTTTTTGCATTTTACAAAATAGCATGTAGCATGTATTATTTGGGGTTTGTCTTCTTTCACACAACATATCTTTGAGACTCATGCATATTGTTCTGTGTAGTCATAGGGCATTCATTTGTATTTTTGTCTAGCAGCTTTTCTCAAAGTGTGGTTCACCAGTGTGGTCGAGAGATAAACTTTTCACTGTGTTGATGGCACAAAAGCAATAATATGTAAAATTGCTGGTAACTTACCACAAATTGAGGTAACAGCACCAAACAATTCTGTTCATCACCCTCTTATTGTTCAACACCATACGGTAGCAGTCAACAAAAAGAAACAAGTCCAAAGAAATTGCCAGTTTCACTTCATAATATGTTGGTAAAAATTGTTTAGTTTTATTAGTTCTCAACCCTAGAGTACATATCTTTTTACTATTTTCTGTATGCATCTGAAAGTACAATGGATGAAGCGAGCGCATGAGGAAATGTAGGTGTTTAAGTGGTGAGCTAAATTAGCCACTTTTTTGTGAAAAAACATTTTTTATTTGAAATAATGATGGGAAAACTGTGACTATTGAGACTTGAGTATTTGTCAAACATTTTCTCAAAAATAAATGAAGTGAGCATGTGATATCAATTATAAAACTTGTAGAATTTAGAGAACACATCTACTACCATGAACTTGACAGCTTCCCAGTACTTAAAGACTTTCTTATGTGTGATTTTAAAAAATATTACGTAAGGAAATATGCAAGTATTTAGAGGATTTGAGAAACTCAGTGAACTGATGATATGCAAATAACCAACGCATGACACAAAATCATGTGTGGGTAAAAGATCCATTCCAAGTACAAGATAGACCAATGAATTTTAACATAATGAATTTGGAAAGTTCATTGACATGGTTTCAGAATCCACATTGCGACTAATCTTTAAGAAACTTGTCAAGCTTTGGTGTATTATCAAAGAAGGTTATCCACATTTATTTTTATAAACAATGACATTACTTATCTGTATGAGGCTGGATGTTTTTCATGTCCAGTTGACCATTGAACAACATGAGAATTAGGGATGTCGAACCCTGTGCAGCTGAATATTCGTGTGTAACTACTGATTCATCTAAAATGTAACTACCAACAGACTACTGTTGACCAGAAACCTTATTGATAACATAAACAGTCAACCTATTTTGTATGTTGTTGTGTATTATGCATTGTATCCTTACAATAAAGTAAGCGAGGAAAAAAAATTGGTACTAAGAAAATTTTAAGAAAAAATATACTTACTATTCATAAAGTGGAGCTGGATCATCAAAAAGATTTTCATCCTCATTGTCTTCATGCTAAGTAGGTTGAGGAGGAGAAAGAGGAGGGGGAAAGTGTCTCAGAGTGGCAGGGGCAAAAGAGGTAAAGGAGGTGAAAGGGGAAGCAGAAGAGTCAGACATACTCCATGTAAGTTTTACTGAACAAAAATCACATATAAGTGAAACTGTGCAGCTCAAACTCACGTTGTTTAAAGGTCAACTGTACTTCAAATAAATCATTTAGTAGCAGATTAAATGGAAAAGTGGAGATGAGAAGCTCAGATAACTTCTCATAAACCAGACATTAAAGCGATTGCAAAATGTAAAACACTGCCTCTATCTAATTTTTTTGGTTTGAAAACTAAGTGATTTTTAATAAAAACATGTTACTTATGTTAGCAGGCAATGGGTTTATTTTTAAGTGGTTTATAAAATTTTTTAAATTTCTAAGTTTTCAATTAAAATATAGTGAATATCAGTAGCTATAACCCACATAATCAAAAGTTTTTTTGAGTCTTCAATAATGTTTAAGAGTATATAGGGTCCTGGGACCAAAAAATTTGAGAACCTCTGCTATACAGTATTACACTGTGAACAGGGATTTAATTTTAACCGTAACTTCTGGGAATATTCTTGAGATAGTGCATATTTAGCTAATTTCCTCATCTGGCATTTCTGCTTGTGGTTTCTTTTTCTCGCCAACCCCTCTTGCATGGGGCCAATCAGATTACAGATCAGATTCTCCTGTACAGTTCTTACAGTGGCTATTACATCAGGTGCACTCTCTTCTAGGCAGGAATATTTCAGAAACCTTTACCAAGAATGTGGAACTATGCTGTGGCTTTAAGGATTTTGCCAGAAAGAGGTCAGAGGAGGACAGAGCAAACTGGAGGAATGTAAGCAAAAGACTTTTTCTTGGACTGTGGATATGGTTTCCTGGGCTTCTCAGCTTAACATCATCTTCTAACACCAAATATTATAAAACAATCTCTCATGTCTCTGTAACACAAAACACTGTCTTGTTCTCATCATAATGGCTATTACTGCCTTGACTTTTTTCTTGTTTTTTTATGTCTTTACTTTCTTTCTTCCCGTTGTTTTCTCCAGAATGTGAGCTCCAAGATTGCAGAGACTTTGCTTACCTTATTCATTGACTAGAACTGTGTCTGGAATAGAGTAGGTACTTAATATATCTTTGCTAAGTAGATGAATCATGCTACCTTTATTCTGCAATTTACTCAGGACAAAAAACAAAATTCAAGATCAAGAATTTTGTTTTATTTCATGGAATCCTAGGCTTTCCCCCATATGTGTGTATAAAAAAGATAATAGCATAGTTTACAAAGTTTTCAGCACTACATTTTGACTTAAAATATGCCTTTTTTTCCTTGTTCTTGTTTTGTTATTCTTAGCCATATAGACAGTTGCTAATAAATAACTTCACAACTCCCTGGAGATTTATGGCTTATAAATAGGTTTCCATCATGTTTCTTCTAAATTATTTCTTATTTAAGCCCTACATATTTAGAAATTTACATATTTTATTATAAATTATGTTCTCCATCCTGCTCTTTAAATGTCTTCAATTTGTACAGGTTTTTAGATTTAATATTCTTGTATAAGAGAGTCTACTTCCAGAAATTAGCTTTTAAGATCTTGAAGCTAGAAGAAAATATTTTTATTTAAATGTTGCCAATATGATATATACACCAACACAAAGATATCTCCAAAGTATGCTGTTAAGTATAAATAAAGCAACAGGTAGAACAGTGTATATATTTGTTCTCATTTGTGTTTTCTTTTTAAATAAAAGATAGATAGACCTGTAAATGTTTGCATGTATATAGACTATCTCCAAAAAAAGACAACAGAAAACTAGAAAATGCGGTTACCTCTTGGGAAGTGAAAGGGAGGACTGGGGGAAGGAGTGGAGGAAAACTTACTTTTTTTTCTCTATTTTTTTATTTTTTTCTCTATTTATTGCCCAGGCTGGTGTCAAACTCTTCAAATGATCCTTCCACCTTGGTCTCCCAAGGTTTTAAATGGCAGACATGAGCCACCATACCATGTCCAATCTTTTTAATATCAGGTACTCTTTGGTATTCTTAGAATTTTGTACACTGTGCATACATAACTTAACTATTGAATTTTAGAGAAGTAAACTGTACAAATAAATGTGTATTTTAATATGCCAATTAAATGATAGAGATTGGCAAAGTAGATTAAAAAACATGACTCAGCTATAGCTGGCTACAAAAAACTTACTTCAAATGTAATATATTTGAAGTAATTACAACTAAAATATATTTGAAATAAATACAACTGAAAGCAAATGGACAGAAAAATATATATTATGCAAAAATGAATCAAAAGAAAGTGGCAATAATTATATTAATATCATGTAAAACAGATTTAAGAGCAAAGATTTACCAGTGATAGAAAATGACATTATATAATAATAAAAGAATCAATTCACTAGGGGGACATAGCAGTCCTGAATATATGTGTACCAAAAAACAGAGCTATGAAATATCTGAAACAGGAACTGGTAGAACTGAAAGGAGACAGAAAAATCTACAATTATAGTTGAAGACTTAAATGTCTTTCTCTTTCAATAATTGATGGACTAACTAGACAGAAAATCAGTAAGAATATAGAAAACTCAATACCATCAACCAACAGGATGTAACTGACATTTGTGAAACACTCCTCCAAACAGTAGAATTCACATTATTCTCAAGAGCCTATAGAACTCATACTGAGATAGACCATATCCTAGGCCATGAAACAAACCTCAACAAATCTAAATAAATTGAAACTATACAGAATGTATTTTCTGATCACAGTGGAATTAAACCAGAAATAAATAACAAAAAAGATAAGCACTGCACTTCTAAATAATCCATGAATCAAAGAGAAATTCTCATGAGAAATCAACTGAACTGAATAAAGGTGAAAGTATAACATATAAAAATTTGTGGGACATCACTACAGTAATGCTGAGAGGAAAATTTATGACACTAAGTGCTTATATTAGAACAGAGAAAAAGTTTCAAATCAGTAATCTAAGCTCCTACCTCAAGAAGTTAGGAAAAGAAGAGAAAAATAAACCCCAAATAAATGGGAGAAAATAGTAAAAAGCAGAAATCAATAAATTTGAAACAAAAAAAGAGAAAAATCAATGAAACTAAAACCTAATTATTTAAGAAGATAAATAACATTGACAAACCTCTAACAAAACTGACAAAATTAAAAGAGAGAGAGAAAGAAAGAAGCTACAATTACCAATGCCAAGAATAAAACATGGGCTATCATGAAAGACCTTGCAGATATTAAAAGAATATTATGGGAATAATGTGAACAATTCTACATGCAGAAGACTGGTGACTTAGACAAAATGAACCAATTCCTGGAAAATCACAAAATACCACAACTAATCCATTGAAAAAGATAATTTGCATAGTCCAATAACTATTAAGAAAATTGAATTCATAATTTAAAAGCTTCCCAAAAATAAATTTCCAGGCCCAAATGGTTTAACCAGTGAATTTTTCCCAATGTTGACAGAAGAATTAACACCAATTTTACACACGTTTTGCCAGAAAATATAGATAAGGAAAGAAACTCTCAATTCCTTTTATGAAGCTAGTATCACCCTGATACCAAAACTAGACAGAGATAATGCAAAAAAAAAAAAAAAGCCATAGCCCAATATCACTCAGGTTTATCACACACAATTTACAATTGCAAAGATGTGAAATCAACCTAAATGTCCATCAACTGATCAGTGGATAATAAAAATATGGTATACATATACCATGGAATACTATATAGCCATGAAAAAAGAATGAAGTAGTCTTTTGCAGCAACTTGTATGAAATTGGAGAACATTATCCCAAGAAAACTCAAACACTGTATGTTTTTACTTGTAAGTGGAAGCTAAACTAAGGATCTGCAAAATCATGGAGAATTATATAATGGACACTGGAGACTCAGAAGGGGGAGAAGGGAAAGGGTGGAAGAACAAAAAGATAGCCTATCGGGTACAACGTGCACAGGTGGGAATGGTGGGTATATTTAAAGCCCAGACTTCACTGCTATACAATGCATCCATGTAACCAATAACTATTTGTAGCCCCCAAAAGCTATATAAATAAATAGATACATACATTCATACTAAACTGTGGAAAAACAAATCTTCCATTAGAAAATGGGCAGGAGAAAAGGGAATACTTCTACACTGCTGGTGGGAATGCAAACCAGTTCAACCTCTATGTAAAACAGTGTGGTGATTTCTAAAAGAAGTAGAAATTGACCTTCCATATGACCCAGCAATCCCCCTATTGGGAATATACCCGGAAGAACTCAAATCATTCTACTAAAAAAATACCTGCACATGCATGTTTATTCTAGCACTATTCACAACAGCAAAAACATGGAATCAACCATTCTGCCCATCAAAACTGAACTGCATTAAAAAATGTGTTACATATACACAATGGAATATTACACAGCTATAAAGAAGGACAAACATATGGACTTTGCAACAACATGGATGGATTTAGAGTCTATAATATTCAGTGATCTATCACAGAAACAAATAACTGAGTACCACATGTTCTCACTCATATGCGAACCCTGAACATTTAACATAATACTATAAGAAAGGGACTGGCAGTAGCGGCATACTACCGGGCGGTGGGGGGGGCGGTGAGGAGGGATTATGTCACATCAGTTGTTTGCAGAAGACTTACATTTAAAGACTATAAAAAGGCTATGCAGATATGAACTTCACTGCATGCTGGGAAAGAAATGGAAAAAATAAAAAGACACAGGCTGGACTTTGGAGTTCCTATTCAAAAACTCCCCTCTCTCTGCAGGCCTCATAGGAGAATTTAAACACTCCCAGATTGTACAAGATGAATGAGCAATCCTGAGACAGGGCTAGAGGCTTTGTCCTGGATGTCAGTTATTCCATGTGATACTTCCCAATGTTACCCCTGCCCACCCCACATGTTCCAGAAAGTTATGTAGGAATTTGCAGCTTGGTCACTTGTGTGGAATTAGGAGAGAATCCCATTTTTGCTTTGGATGAAGTAGCTAAGAGTACTGAAAGGAGTCAATCCTCCTTACCCCCACCTCCCATTACACACCAGGTCTAGGATTGGTAAAAACATTTTTGTGCAGCAGCAGCATCACAAAGATCTTTGACAACAGAGACAGCTGCATGGTGGCTTCGCAGAAAGTCTAAATGGAACAGGGAAAGAGCTGCTTCATCCTGCTCACCCTCAAGATACCCTTGGTAACACAGAAAGGCTGGTGGAACCTGGGAGGGGAGGGGCCAGTTTCCTGCAGTCAGGTTGGTCTGTGAGACCGGAGCTTACCTTACTTGGGTATTAAAAGGAAATAAGATAAGACAGCATGTTGCAGTCATTGGTTGTTGAAGTTGGGAACATTTGGGTTTCACTAAGTTAAGAGAAAAGATCATTCTCCCCTTTTCAATAACACAATGTCTTTTCATTAGAAGCCTGAAATAGCAGGGTTTTTCTCTGCTTTTCCATTTCGTTGCAGCCCTACTCATAATTAGCTTCCCACAACTCCTCCCAGGTTTCTTCCACCATTACTCATCAGCCTGGTCTATTTGTGTTACAGATTACTCTTTCTCAACCTCCATTGGTTTCACCCAGTTTAGTACCATTTTGTCATTTTAAATTCATATTGCTGATCTTTGGGGTACTTCTTTATTACTATTATCAAATGCTTTCAAGTGAAGCTGATATGTTCACAGAAGTTCTTAATCTGAGGTCTGTGGCTATAAGGGTTCGTGGATAAAATTCAAGTGATCCTTGAGTTTAAACAGAAAAGAATTACTTATCTTTATTTCCACTAACCTCTAACTGAAATTTAACATTTCCTTCTATTATTAATGTAAGCAGCAAATCACAGTGAAATAAATAGAATATAGCAGCTACTTTTATACTGCACTCTGTTTCAGATATTTTAGAATTCACTTATACTCATCACTAGTTAAAATTATGGTAGTTATTGGATGTGCACCAGGTCAAATGTTTATAAATAAGCACATACATCACAATTTTTAAAAATTGTTAATCCTTTCAACATAATTTGTTTCCTCTGTAACTGTATTTTTAATACAAAAAAATCACATTATTCTAAGAAAGGATCTATAGACTTAACTAAGTTGTTCAAGGAAATAAGAGTGCAAAAAAGTTCTTATAATAGCCAAAGTCTCTACACCAAAATAGCAAAAAGATTTTTTAAAAACTCAAATGCCCAATAACAGAAGTCTGGTGAAATAAATTGTAATATATATTTACAGTGGAATATAATGCAGTCACTAAATATAATGCTGTAGAACACTTTTTAATGGCAAACATGGAAAGATGTCCATGATATATTATGTAAAAGGAAAGATTGCATATAATACTATATTTTTTGTGAATCAGATACATAGACACCTACACCTAAAATACACATATATAGAAAATGGATGTCAAGACATACACAATAATGCTGATGGTGGTTATTTACAGATGGTGGGAGCAGTGAGTAAACATTTTGCTGACCTCATTTGTAAAAATTGTCTATGAACTTGTACTTATTTTTGCAAGAAGGATAAATAAAAATTATTATCTTTAAAATAAATGAAGGCCTGGCTGTTGCCTTACTAGTCTCTGGTGTGGCCACGTGCTCTTCGAGCTATGGCTGTCTCCATGTTTCCTAGCTTTGGTCTCCTTCCCTCCCTCTTTCTCTCTAATTTACTTTTTAAATAAACTATATTTTCTAATCTAAAAAAAGAAAAAAGAAAGGAAGGCCTAAGAAAGGATCTAAAAGATATATAATCCTTAACTCTGATCAACCATGCATTCATTCATTCAACAAATACACCTCAGTTCAGTGGTCATTATTATATGAATAAACACTATCTACATGATCCACTATCATTATGGAAAAAAAAATCTGCTGATAAATGATTTTACAACTGAACAAGGAAAAATTTTAATTAAGCACCATTTATCAACTTTCTAATCAGTAAGACCTAAAGTCAATTCTATCTTTAGTACAAGTACTAGATATTCACTCCTTTAAAAACTGTGTCCCAGTCAGGCTCATTGTCTTAGCCTGTAATCCCAGCACTTTGGAAGGCCAAAGCAAGTGAACTGCCTGAGCCCACAGGTTCGAGACCCACCTGGGGACCTTGGCGAGACCTTGTCTCTACAATAAATAAAAAATTAGCCGGGCGTGGTAGCGCGTGCCTGTAGTTCCGGCTTCTTGGAAGGCTGAGGCGGAAGGATTGCAGGAGCCCAGTGGGTCGAGGCTGCGGTGGCCGGGAGTGTGCCACTGCACTCCAGTCTGGGTGACAGAATGAGACTCCAACTCAAAAAACAAAACAAAACCAACAACAAAAAAAAACTATGTCCCACCAATCAATAATAATTTTGTCTTCAGAAACTTATTTTTGTTTGTTTTGTTGATCTGTATTTTTGTCTTGTGTCTTGTAATAAAGTAGAAATAAGTTTAGATCCCCTCATCCAAGTCCTTCTATTAAAAATATGCATATTTTGGTCAAATGCAGCAGTTCATGCCTATAATCCCAGGACTATGGGAGGCTGAGGTAGGAAGACTGCTTGAATCCAGGAGTTCGAGACCAGCCTGGGCAACATAGCAAAATCTCATCTCTACAAAAAAAAACAAAAAATTAACTGAACGTGGTGGTGCATACCTGTAGTCCCAACTACTCAGGATGCTGAGGTGAAAGGATCACCTGAGCCCAGAGGGTCAAGGCTGCTGAAAGCCATGATCATCGTGATCACACCACTGCACTCCAGCCTGGGCAACAGAATGAGATTTCAGAAAATGAAAAAAGCATTTTTATACCAACTCATTGCTGAATTTACATTCCCCATGACAAGTACTTGCTTCTTCCATAATTGCCATATCTTACAATTTTGATTAATTCTGAATCATAATGTCACTGGACAAAATATTTACCATTATTTTATTTTTATATCTAAGTGTTAGGAATTCCAAAATGCTATTGGGATAAATATGCTTATCATAACCCTTATATGTTGATCACATTTTATTAGCTGGAAAAAACATGCTAGGTTTCAAGAATACTACTAAGTAATAATTTTATGACTTTAAAATACAACTCTCCTAAAATTAGACATTCATCTAATATGCAAGATGTGACTATAAAGTAATTGGTCTGATATTGTTGTATTCATAAAAGCACCAGCATTTACATAAAAAATGAATTTCACCTTAAGAGACCTCAGTCTAGTTTCAGTGACATTTGCCTTTGTTCAGAACCATTTTAGGACTCCTTTCTCAGACTTGATTTTAGGCTATGCCATTTTATTTTAAACAAATGGCTTTAAAGCTATCCAGATTTTGTCCTTTAAAGTTGGATTTGATCTTCATTGACACTTCAAAGTAATCTAGAGTAGGAGATTGGGACCTGGCTACACCAGGGAGGAAGAGGTGGGCAGGGCAGAGGATTAGAGAGATGTAGCTTGACACTCTATATTAGGGATGGTATTCTAAATATTCAGCAATAGTTATGGCAGTACACAGAACAGTCAGAACAGAGGCAATGGAGCAAGGGCATAGAGGACTCCTTTCTAGCTGGATTGGGAGGTGTTCTAGGGGGAAAATGTGGCAGTGGGGATGAGTGGGCACTTTGGGAATTCTGAGCTATGGCATTTACCATAATAAAGGAGAATTTGTTGTTATCGCTATTGTTTTAAATGTCCACTAAATATCAGTCCTTCCAAATGGGGCATTGCAGTTCCTATGTGGCTCCTACACTGATTCTGAAAGCACCACCAAAGAGAAAACAGCAGTAATACTGGACTTAACGTGCAGGATCCCATGATAACTATTTTGAAGGGCACTACTCATCTGAATATTTATTCTCTAAATTCATTAGGAAAAGACTTTTTGCCTTTTCACCTTTCTCGTACTAGCCTCAGACATACAGATTGGCATACAGTGGTTGCTTAATAAATGGTTGTTGAATGAATGGCATGTTAGTTAAAGAAAAATAGCTTCGAGGTAAAAATCTCCTACTTAAGGCTTCTAAAAATTATTTTTATGTTTTAGACCAGTAAATTCTTTTTATTTTGTTGGAAATAACTCTCAAAATCTCTTTGAAGAGAAAAATCTACCAATATTTATTTCTGACTCAAATACTTTGGACAGCTGCCTACTTCTCTCTCTGGAAAGCAGTCCTTTTCAATGTTCTTTTAATTATTACATGACTTGAAAAGCCACAAGCAGATGCAAATCTACTTTTAACTCCTTGAAGCTCCCATTATTTCTAGCCAAAAAGTACCTTCCTTCTAGCAGGTCAGACTTGAGGTTTTCCCAAGCTGGAGCTCCTTTGCTATGACTGTCAGCCAACATGTACCAGGCTGAGGGTGTCTACTGATGTGCTAAGCACTTAATACAGCATTTACTTCTCCTAACAACCCTTTTCACAGCTGAGGAAACTGAGACCCAGAAGAACTAAGCAATTCCCCTGCATTTACACAGCTAGTAAGTGACAAAGGTAGGTTTTGAAGCCAGGCAATTTGATTCCAGAGTTGAGCACCCTTGATCAACACTGTATAACTTGTTTGTCTTCAATCAGTCAACAGGTAGGCACTGAAGGATATCCTGTATCTAAAGAGTACCTTAGGCTAGGCATGGTGGCTCACACCTATGATTCCAGCAATTTGGTAGACCAAGGCAGGAGGATCATTTGGGGCAGGAGTTCAAGACCAGCCTGGGCAACAAAGCAAGACATTGTTCTACCAAAAATAAGATAAAAGTAAAAATACCTTAGATCTCACATTACACTGACTCCTGTTTATTAAACACATATACAGACACTGCTAGACACTGCTCCAGGTTCTGGGAGGGCAAGTCAGTCACCCATAATCTCTTTCCGGCTGTTAGACATAGCATTTAGAAATGTACTCAAGTCTTCCAGGAATCCTTTTCCCACTACTCTAAATTGAGGGGTAGGGGGGCCGAATGTCACCCTGTATTCAGTTTAAATTCTGGATTCTGAGCCATTATCCTCTTTGATGAATTTCAAAATAGACATAACTGTAGAGAGGAGGCAATCTATTGTGTTCTTATTTCCCTTGGGGGAATATTTAACATCTTGTCCCCATAAGGATAATAATAGAGAAAAGAATATGTGTAGGTAAGGAGTGAGGCATATAAACTGTTAGGAGCACAAGTATCATTTAAATATTCCATTTATGTGGGCAGTATTGTCCTCTTCCTGTGGGATTACCTTGTGCAATGCTGGTGTTCAGAGCCAATGCCCACCTCCCATCGACTAATTGCTTCATATACAAATTTCATGCTTTAGGAGGCATTTCAAGTTACACAGTAGCTTATCATAATTAGAAACAATAGTAACATTAGCTGAACTTTGTACCTTCCCAGAACGATGAAGCTGTACTTTAAAAGTTAATGAACAACCAGAGAAAGCTACCAAAGAACGGAACCTGGAATAGTAAACTCTACTAAATGCCCCAAACAAGCTAAGCGATAAAAACACTAGCTTTTTCACCATACAATTATGTAGCATGTGCAGAAAGGTTGGTATACCGTAAGTGGAATTAGTGAATCCATACCATCCCTGCCCTGCTAAGATTTTAAGGGTTTTTTTCCTAACAAGCAAATTTTCCAATAGTTAAAGTCATCCTTATGTTCTCAGTTACTTAGTTTTACATTTATTTTCTTATTGTGTGATGTGTGGTCTTAAACTTTTTTTTTTTTTGGAACAAGGTTTATTACACTTTTAAATAGAAGCAAACAAAAATTACATAAATAAATCAAGAATTGGGAGAGTCTGCTCCTTTACCTAACGACTTGATCTATGTAAAACAACTTCCTTTAGGAGAATTATGTTTTAAGCTGTGTTTAGTCATTTTCATTTTAGTATGAATCAGTACTTGAGTCTTTCTCAAGGACAGATTTTACTAGAAGATAAAATGTAAATTTTCCACTTTTTAAAAAAAAATGGTAAAGGTTTCCAGAACTTTCCTTTGTTCTTAGATCTGTTTTACCTTTAACACTAAACACCAAAATTTTTCTCTCTCAAAAATAAATTACTGAAGTACAAACACCTTCTATCCTGTGAGAGAGAAATCATATTTGAATCTTAAATTTAAAGGGAACTCCTCAGCCGGGCATAGGGGCTCATGCCTAGAATCCTAGCACTTTGGGAGGCCAAGGTGGGAGGCATGCTTGAGCCGAGGAGTTCAAGACCAACCTGGGCAACATACTGAGACCTCGTCTCCGCAAAAAAATCAAAAAAGCTAGTCAAGTGTGGTGGTGTACCAGCTACTCGGGAGGCTGAGGTGGGAGGATCACTTGCACCCAGGAGGTAGAGGCTGCAGTGAGCTTTGTGACACAGCTTTTTCTAGTTTGGCGGGATCTGTGTTCCCAAGTTGTGGTTACCAGATCTGCACTGCCAACCTGAGATCCACGAGGTGGCTGAGGACACAATGGCGGCATCCAGAGAGGGGATTGCGGCAGCGATGAGAATTTAGGGAAGCCAACAAGCCATGGAGCCCCAGCAAGTGTTATATGACTGTCGCAACTCAGTGGACCAGCCAGCTGAGCCCCCAACGAGTGTTACAGCTCTCAGCTCAGCAAGCAGGCAAGCCAAGCTCCCGGAAAGTGTTACTCCATCGGTGTGGCGGGTCGATGAGCTGAACCCCCAAGAAGTATTTACAGCTCTTCCAGTTCTGCAGGTTCTGGGTTCTATACACCTGAGAAGTATAGGGAGCACAGACACTGGAGAATGAGCAAGTCAGAGTTTACTGGAAGACAGGAAAGTTCTCGGCAGCGAAAGGGGACCCGAAAGCGAGTTGCTGGCACTCAGGCTGAAGTCAGGGATTTATGTAAGCTTGAGAGTCATGCGCCTGGGATGGCGAGGCAGGCTCGAAAAATGCACCAGTCAGAAAGAAGCCTGCAAAAGGGGGAAGCCAGCGAACCAGGGAATAGGTGTTCTGTTCTCATTCTGGTCTGTGGGACTTGTAGTGGAAGTTTTTTAACCAGAGGCCTGCCCCAATCTGTCTGCCTATCCATTTCTTCCTTCTCTTTCTTTCTCTCTCGCCCTCAATTGTATCACTGCGCTCCATCTGGGGTGACAGTGAGATTCCTACTCGAAACAAAACAAAACAAAAAGCCAAACATTTAAAAGGAACTTCTCTCGCACACTCCTTTATTATACTCAAGGGAAAATGATCAAGTTGACCATCATGTCGCATTACCTATAAGATTAAAATATCAGAGGGGTTTTGCCTAAAGAATTACAGAAAACCTTTTAGCTCATGGAGTGTTTCTGATTTTTCTTTAAGCTTTCACCTTTTCTGTGTTTAAGTCAAGTCATGCAATCAATAAAACATGGTGCTCAAAGCTTGCAATTTTAGAATGAGAAACAATATAGAACATGCAAAATGGATATTATTGCACACAATTGTGCTTTGGGAAAACTATGGCATAACAGCCTGAAAAATAGCTTCAAGTCATAAATATGTTGCATGCTGATCCCTGGAAAGAATTGTCTCTACAGGTCCGGGAACGATGTCTTGTCAACACCCTCACTCCACGTCTGAGCCCTTCTGCTCTGTGTGGTTTTTCCCTCAGGGATCATTATTGGGCTTCATAATGATCAGTTTGTGTATGAAAAAGGAAAGTTCAAGACTATAATTTCATGCATACTTAGAAAAAAAATCATATAAAGAAAATTCAGTAGCGAGACAAGTAATCTCCTGGAGCCTGCTGTGACTAAGAGCATACCTGAAAGAGGAACAGGCTGATAAATGAATGTGTCTCCCTGCAGCCTAGGGAGCTCTGCTGTCCCTGTCCCCTCTTTAGAAACAATGTAATTTCCCACAGAGAGACAGACAGCAGCTGTGAAGCAAATGAGTGTTGGACCATTTGAGCCAGAAATTCAGTCACAAAGGATGGGGCAAGCAGAGGGGACATATTTGTTTTAATTCTGGCACCCACTGACTTAAAGATACTTATTAATAAAGGCCAAGGTGAGAGGTAAACCAAGGCAAAGTAGAACTGGAAAGGATGCCCAAAGTAAAACCAGATTGAGCATGGAAGGGACAGAGACAGGAGGAGGGGTCAGGATCATGTCGGGAAGCAAGGCGACAGGGCATGTGAAGGGCTCCTCAGTCCAGTCCTGCAAAGTCTCCTTTCTCTACATTCTCCTCAGCTGGAGAGGCAGCATCGCCTGGAGAAAAGAGAAACCTGGCTTTAAATTCTAGATTGGCCACCCTCACTGTCTGTGGGACCTTGAGGCAATTACTTAATGACTCTGTATCTCAGTATCCTCATCTGTGAAGAGGGGTAACAAGAGGACATGCCTCATTTTGAAAACACCTACAACAGTGCTTGGCACATAGCAATGACTCAATATGTGTTAGATTTTATTACAATCTTGTCAACAACCATGTCAACATACGACTTGTGTTAAGAAAAAAATGAGTTAAAAATGTGTCCAATCTCTTCCAGCAGTTTAATGAAAAAGAAAGGTAATCTTCACTTTTTCTTACTAGGATGAATAAATTGAGGAGTTTTCTACATGTTTTAAAATTTGTATTCATATCTGTATTCCTCCATGTACGAAAATAAACCCTTCAGAAAGGCAGTGTAATAAGCTGTGTGTTTGTCAGCATAAACAGCTAAGTAGGGGAGAAGTTGGGAGCCTGTGCTCTTCTTGAACCAGAAAATAAAGCAGGAAAAACTAGGAAAGAGAGACCTATGGGAAGAAGGAAGGGAAAGGCAGAAACAGCCAAGGGTTGGTTTCTAGATTTGAACCAGGACAGATGCCCTTTGGCCTAATAAAGACCAAGTTGTTTTGACCTGTCACCTAACCCAACAATTCTCAACTGAGGGAGGTAGTGGGCTGCGAGCAGGCAGAAATGAAACAGATGAAACCGCTGAACATATGAACATTAAGGCCGAGAACTCCAAGTACAAGAAGCATGTTGCACGTGTCATATATGTGACCTTAGTTCAGAATGTCTGTTGAAAGGGGCATCTGCAGTGTTCATAGACATCCCCTCAGTCAAAAGCATTACTCTAACAAGCAGTCATCATCCCTAGGCTAAACGAATGCAACAGCCTGCCAGCTGGTCTTCCTCATTCCATTCTCACCTGACTGTGGAACATGCTCCACACAGAACCTATTTTTTACGATACAGAGGAATATCATTCCCTGATTAGAACATATCACACTTAGAAGCAACGCAAATTTTTACCATGGCCTGTAAGATCCTGCATTATATAATCCTTGCCTTCTTTTTTATCTAATTTTGTATCTCCAGTTTTCTGTTACAACGGTGCTATGCTGGCATTTCAATCCCAGCTGGTTCCTGCCTCAGGGCCTTGGCACAGGCTATTTCTTCCTCATAGCTGCTTGCAATGCTCAAGTCTTGACTCAAATATCACTTTTTCTAAACTATTCCGCCTGGGAAAAAAAAATCCTCCAACAATTATCTGACCCCTTTAATTTTATTTACAGCACTTATCACCAGCTGAAATTCTTATGTATTTACCTGCAAGTTTATTATAATTTTCCCCTTCTTAAAACATAACTTCATGAGAAGAACAGGAATCTTGATTACCTAGCTCCTAGCATTGAACCTGACATAAAGTAAGCTCCCACTAGGTATCTTTTGAATAAGAAAATAAATAACAAGCAAATGAAACCTAGATGCAAAAAGAAGAAAGAAAAATGTGTTTATAAGAATATATTTCTAAGGGGTCGAATGGCTTAAAGCATTTAGGACAAAATTTCTCAGTAGTTAAAAATTCAAAAAACTTCAAGCAATGATCTATATAGTCAGTTGACTGATGGCTTCTGTCTAGTTTCCTTTGCCTGTAATTCATGTTCTTAGCCTCCTAGCAACAGTTTAAAATCTTTCAGATAACCTACACAGAGTTCGGGATAAAAACTAAACAGAAATAACTATCCAATCCAAAGCAGCAAACTCTGAAAACTATGTAAGAGGATCTTTAGGTCACCCTGCCATTCTGCCCTAATTCAGTTATTAGGATAGTCACTCAAACCATTGAATGTAACACGAAGTTGAAAAATTATTTCAAAATTAGAAAGAACCCAATAAAAATCCTCTTTCATAACATATTAAACCAATATGTGATTTGAGATTAAAAATAATGAATCATTGATGTCATAAATAAAAAATTTTGGCACAAATGTGTTATCTGTTTGGCAATTTTCACAACAATATTTCATAATTAGGTCATAGCTCCTTTTCATCATATGAAGCTAATTCTTCTTTCAAGCTCAAAGTTAACCTTGCTTTAAAAACAAACACTTTCAGTTTGTGTCGATGATCAGATAATGATAGTTTCAAATACAATTTTTAAGTAACCAATAATAAAATATGTTATATTAAGTAAATATTGAAATACTAATGCCATAACAAAATGGTAACTCTTTATGGATTTCATAGAATCAGTCATTTCAGGTGCTTCAAGACGTCTGAGTTCACTTTGTCTGCTTTCCAAAGCTGCACACAACCCAACAGAACTTCCTGAGCGCCTACTCAATGTACAAGTTCCTAAGCCCTTTCAATGGAGATCCTGTTCCCACGAATCTAAGTTGAGGTTCAGGCATCGGTAGTGATTTAAAAGCTTTTCCATGTTATTGAGGCCTACCAGGGTAAGAAAACAGTGATTTCAGTTCAAGTTCCAACAAATTGTGGGGTACAGTTAAGGGTTAGGTATACAAATATGTATTGTTCAGGCACCCTTGTTGATAAGGGGTGTCTCCCCGTCCCCAGACATTGACTACTGTTAATCCCACCTCCCTTCCCCTCCCTGCCCCCCCATAGTTTTCGCCACTGTCAATCCTTTTCTTATAGTATTACGATAGATGTTCAAGGTCCACTTATGAGTGAGAACATGTGATACTCAGATCTTTGTTTCTGTGAGAGATCACTCAGTATTATAGACTCTAGTTCCATCCAGTTTGCTGCGAAATTCATGATTTTGTTCTTTTTTATGGCTGCGTAGTATTACATCACGTATATGTACCACTTTTTTTAATCCTTCACATGTTTTAATGTTGCTTTGAGGTTCCCCATAAGCCTGTTCTTCCACAACCAAACAAGTGATTTCCACAGCAATTATTCACAGATCCTTTATAATCCATGGGATCCCTGCACTCTACTGCACCATCCACACATGCTTCCCAGAACTTTCTCTTTCAGCACACTGCCAGGGCTGGGGTCCCTAAACCAGCTGAGTCACTTGACCCTGCGTGGCAATATTGTGGCTTTCAAATGCTGAAGGGCCAAATGACACCACAATGGGAAGACATTGTCACCAGTCTGTGGTGAAACAAGAAAAATAACCAAGAACAATGTGGCTAAATTTATTCAGTCTTAAAAAGTATACTTTCTATATTATGTCTTGCCACAGTCCCTTTTTAAATTTAACTTTTTAAATGAAACTATAAGGATAATAGACTGTTTTCTTGGTTTATTTGTTTGTTGTTATAATAAAAAGTCAGCAATCTCATGTTGATGAGTCCCTATTTCTTTTAGAATTGTGCTCATTCTTGAAGATCAAAATCTGGGAAACATTGTCCTAGTCTTGCCTCATTCACTGATATATCAATATTCTCTAATCCTACTTCTGTCTCTCAAACACCCATCACATCACAAGCCATTCAAATCTTAGTTCATTAGAATCACCTGAGTTTTATGAAAATACAGATTCCCAGGGTCCTCGTCATTAGAAATTACAGTTCAGTAATCTGGGGTGAGTCTTAGTATTTACTTTTTATTTATTTATTTTATTTATTTATTTTTGGTGGAGATGAGGGTCTTGCTGTGTTGTCCAGGTTGGTCACAAACTCCTGGCCTTAAGCCATCTTCCCACCTCGGCCTCCCAAAGTGCTGGGATTACTGGTGTGAGCCACTGTGCCTGGCCAGTCTCTGCATTTTTAAAAGCTCCTCAACATCCAGTATCTACAAGGAACCCAAACATGCCAAAAGGGAAAAAACAAGCAGCCCTATTAAAAAGTGGGCAAAAGATATGAATAGATACTTCTCAGAAAAAGACATACGAGCAGCCAACAGATACATTTTTAAAATACTCAGCCTCAGCCGGGCTCAGTGGCTCAGCCTGTAATCCCAGCACTTTGGGAGGCCGAGGTGAGTGGATCGCCTGAGCCCGTGAGTTCGAGACCCGGCTGGGCAACTTGACGAGACCTCATCTCTACAACAAATCAAAAATTAGCCGGGCATGGTGGCGCGCGCCTGTAGTTCCAGCTACTTGGAAGGCTGAGGTGGAAGGATCGCCGGAGCCCAGCAGGTCGAGGCTGCGGTGGCCGGGAGCAGCCACTGCACTCCAGTCTGGGCGACCGAGTGAGACTCCAACTCAAAAAAAAAAAAAAACGCTCAGCCTCACTAATTATCAAAGAAATGCAAATCAAAACCACACTGAGATACCAACTAACTACAGTCAGGATGGCCATCATTAATGACTCAAAAAAACAGATGCTGGAGATGATGCAGAGAAAAAGGAACAATGCTTCTACACTGTTGGTGGGAGTGTAAATTAGTACAACCTCTGTGGGAAACAGTGTGGTGATTTCTAAAAGATCTAAAAATCGCCCTTCCATATGATCCAGAAATCTCCCTTCTGGGAATATACCCAGAGGAACTAAAATCATTCTGCAAAAAAGATACCTGCACACATGTTTATTGCAGCACTATTCACAATATCAAAAACGTAGAGCAAACCATGGTGCCCATCGAAAACAGAGTGGATAGAAAAGTCATAATATACACAATGGGATATTACTCAACCATAAAGAAGGACAAAATTATGGACTCTGCAGCAATTTGGATGAGTTTAGAGTCTATAGTACTCAGTGATCTATCACAAAAACAAAGAACTGAGTACCACGTGTTCTCATTCATAAGTAGATCCTGAACCTTTATCATACTACTACAAGAAAGGGATTGGCAGTAGCAGGACATTTCCAGGAGAGGGGTCACATAACATCAATAAGAGTACCTGATCCTAAACCAGATGAAGTGAGGACAAATGGGAGGCCCAAACTTCACCTGTACATTGGCCACTGATGTATCTAATCCTGAATTATACCCCACATCTTTAAAATAAAATAATAACACAGGTTTTTAAATAAAATAAAACAAGAGTTCCTCAAATGAGTCTGCTGAGCATTCAGGATTAGAAAGTACTTTCACGATATACATGTACTCAATGTGTATCCTCCAAGTATCTGTAACTTGATATCACCAGGGGACAGGGTTTAACAGGAGAGCAGGAGTCCAGACAGGTGTTTTAAAGCAGCTAAGAAGAACTTGCTACATAAATGTTTAGCTTGTTCCCTCTTCTAGGTATGAACATGTCTGCTCTTGCTAGTCTTCTCTCCTCCTCTAGTCTATCTCTTCTCAGGTCAGATGTTCTTGGCTTTAAGTTTAGACACACTTGCTCAACTTGCCCAACTCCACTTTTCCTCTTCCTTCCTAGAATAAACAACCCCAATTCTCTTGGATTTTATCTATATTCCTGGAAAAAGGTAGTGTCCAGAACTGGACATAATACAAATACATATTAACCCCTTCTTCTGGGCACAAACATCTATTGATACAGTTTAAGATCACCTTCTCTTCTATAGAAGCATCACACTAATGTTATGTTGAGGTTTGGATCAATCCAAACTATGTGGCTTTACCAGAATTCCAGCAGGCAGATGTCCTTCATCCAATCCCATCGATCTTTAAAAATACAACTTTGGGCCATTGCCTTGCTAGACTCTGGTGTGACCACGTGCTCTTTGAGCTATGGCTGTCACCATGCTTCCTGGCTTTGGTACCCCTGTCCTACTTTGGGGAGGTGAATCTTCTCTTTCTCTCTCTAATTAATTTTGAATAAACAATATTTTCTAATCTAAAAAAAAATGACAACTTCAAGTTACACATTTATCCAAGTATGCAACCTCAAGTAATAAATTTTATCATACTGGTTTCAGTATCTTTTCAACAGAACATATCATTTTGAATTCTAATTTTGCCAGCCAACATATTGAATCTCTTTCTGAGACAGCATCTTATAGAATGGGTCATATGATGTCACTTAAATAATTGATAACATATTTTTTAGCAGATTAAGACAAAAGAATTACTTCCTAAAGCTTTCCCTCCAAATCCCTTGTTCATCCAGCTATGAATTCACCTATCTGAATTCCATCTATATCATGTTTCTCCATATTTCCCAGCAGGATGTAATCACATGTCACAATAAATACAGCATAATATTATAGCAAATATGCAGAAATTTACAAAAAAAGATAATATTAAGCATTTTTCAGACATATTGTTGCAGACATGCTTTACCTGTCATATCTACAGACCTCTAAGAATGCTACCAGAAATAAAAACAAAAGAATTTAAAAAGACAAAGAAAATAAAAGTCATTTGACGTATGCTTACTTAGACTTTCTTGACAATACTGTTTTTCTTTTTTATCACAAACTCTCAAATTTTCTGATAATACGAATGTATTATTTTTTTATTTACTGAAAATCAATGTTAGGGATACTGGTTAATTTTCAGAATCTACTATTTACCTCCCATAAGAGTCATGATACAAGCCAGGCTCGGTGGCTCAGCCTGTAATCCTGCACCTTAGGAGGCTGAGGTGAGTGAATTGCCTGAGCCTGCGGGTTCGAGACCCGCCTGGGCAACTTGGCAAGACCTCATCTCTACAGTAAATCAAAAATCAGCCAGGTGTGGTAGTGCATGCCTGTAATTCTGGCTACTCGGAAGGCTGAAGCGGAAGGATCGCTGGAACCCAGCAGGTCGAGGCTGCAGTGGCCGGGAGCGGCCACTGCACTCCAGTCTGGGCAATAGAGTGAGACTCCAACTCAAAAAAAAAAAAAAGAGTTATGATATGCTAGGATATGCTATGCTATTAAACAACAACCCTAAATCTCAGTGGTTTAATGACAACCATTTATTTCTCATTATTTGCATCCATTGTGCATTGGCTGCTGCTCTGATTCATGTCACATTTGTTTCCAGAAGTCAGTTGAAGGAGAAGACCCAGTCTGGAATATGCCACTGGTCTTGTGGCAGAAAGAAAAGAGAGATGGCAGAAAGCACAGTGGTTCTGTAAGGTTCTGCTTGGAAATGGCTCCTGCTTGGAATGTTGTCACTACTCATATTCTATTGGCCATGCAAGACACATGGTCAAGCCTGGCATTGATGGTGTAGGAAGTATAATTTTCCCATACAAAGAGGTGACTGCAGGAAAAAATGGCAAATATTTTAAACACCGAAACTTATTACATTCTACCTTTTGAATATTGGGGCCATATGCACTTCTTACCATTCTTTTGAAAATTTTCCTCTGTTCTACACATTTTTCTCAAAATAATATAGTTCTATGATTATATCAGTGAGATTATTTATTGCCTAAAATGTGAATTGTCTGACTGTGTGAATTTGAATTCATCTAAAATATTTAAGATATTGTTAACCTTCTCTTATCATATATTAATCTTAATGCATCAATCCCTCAGTGTTGCCAGCTTAACAATCATAATTCTTGGTATAGCTAGAGAAGCAGAGTACAGTGTTTTCTTTTAACATGATACCATCATTCTCAAGCAATGGACCTATAATTTCGTCTATCTATTGTTCTGAAAATAGCTATAAAAATTGCTGCTGCCGTCTCCAGTGGTTTTTGCAAGCCTCAGCTTATCCTTGGCTTTAACTCTCTTGATATTGTCATTCTACCCCTTTGTATTCTTCCTAGTTATACGTTTTCTCATCCATAACTTACGTAGACACTCGCCAGCCTTATCAACTTGTAACACAAATATGCTGGGTTATTTACCCCCTCCCTCACTTCCATTCCATTGAGAATATTTTAAATTGTGTATTCAGAATTTCATAATTCAGTCCTCCTCATCACCATGGAATTATATTCATTTTTTGACTCTTCTTGAAATATGCATATGCTTTTGAAAAGATATTCCATCAGCTATTATTTGATACTCCACCTTATTATATTCTCATGGTTTATTTTTCAATAACATAATTATGGGAGTCAACATAGCAGAGAGGCTGAAAGCTCAGTCACTACAGGTGAAATTTGAACCTTGAATTTTTACTTTTGAGTTGTTTGACCTTGGACAAGTTACTTAAATTCTATTTACTCACCTGTAAAATGAGAACAATTATAGTACTTTCCTTTTACTGTTATTGTTAGGATTGAATTAATTAGTATACATAAAGTACTTTGAACAGCATCTGACATGTAAGTAGCCCCGTGTGTCTGTTAATATTGGGACATATAGTCAAATGATTCAGGCTATGGCAGTTTTTCTGCTTGTGCTAAGGGTAGCTTTCTTCTTCATCAAGAATCATTCCCTTCAGACCTTGATAAAGTACTCATCAAACTGGGAACTAGCACCCACAGCACAAGTGTGGGAAAGGATTTCCAGTTCAAGATGATGAGCTGAGGATACAGCTTGCCTCACCTTCTTCCTAAGACCATGAACAAGACAGCAAAGTATTTCAAAAGAGAATGAAGTCTTAACAGCAAAGAGAAGAGAGATGAATCAACACATTTCTAGGAACAGAAAGCAGACAGAATCCTGTGGAAAAATAAATGGTGTATGGGAGTCTGCAGCACAGACAGCAGAAGGGCCACAGTAAAGATGGCACCTAATTCCCCCCGTGGAGCTCTGCAGCGACTTCTAGTTGAGTGAGCAGATAGAGTGGGGGACAGTGAAAACAAGTGGTCAATGCAAGTTCTTCAGTAAAGTACCTGCACTCCCCCTCCCCCTCAACACACACACACACACACACACACACACACACACACACACACACACACACACACACACACCTCAGAACCCCTGGTGCAGAATAAAAGGAAATCCAGCATTCACTTTACAAGATGAAACCAACACAGGCACCTGAAGCACTGGGTGAGCTATCTAAATAAACAGGCTGCTAGTGAGAGAATTGGTTTCCTTAGTCTCCCCCTACTCCTTCCTGCAAGTCTTGCATGTTATGACCTCCCTACAATTCAGAGAGTCTTCAATTCAGGGCAGAGGCAACCTGGGGAAAGAAGACGTCGAGAAAATCTATAACCCAACCTGGAACACGTTCATTCTAAAACAAGAACTAATAATCGAGAACCAGCAGACATATGAGGAATACCAACAGTACCGAAGAGAAACAGCAAGATAGAAACAGAACTATCAATTCAGAATATAGTAAAAAGGCAAAGAAAAACTTTTTTAAAATTTTAATTAGACTCTTCATGAGTTTTTAAATAATGTTGTAACCTTCAAAACAAGAACATGAATCTATAAAAATGGGATAGATCAAAATACAAGCTAGCTATTAAAAGTTTTTTGAGAGCAAAAATAAAAAATTCATTAAAAAGCAATAAAATTTAAAATGTATCAGAACATATGGGCTCTCACAACTGAGTTCACAAACTTATCCTAGAAAAAGTGCTACATATCTCATTGCTGAATATTGCTATGGTCATCTTCAAAGTTCTCCCCCTTGTGAAGCAATACACTGACACCAGCGCCTAGATTACCCATCAAAGCAATTCTAGAACTCTTTTTTTCTGGAATGGCCACCAGAGTTGTCGTTGCAAGAATGTCAGAGTTTGAATTAGAGCAATGAACAAATATTAACTTTCTTGTTAAACTTGGCAAGAGTGGAAGTGAAATCAGGGCATGGTAGTCCAAGTTTATGATGATAATGCCATGAAGAAAACATCAGTGTAGTGTACAAATGGATTAAAGATTTTTCTGAAGGGAGAGAAAGTGTCGCTGATGAAGAGCGGTCATCATGGCCAGTAATGAGCAGAAATGATGAAAATGCTGCAAAAATTTGTCACATTGTGCATCAAAATCGTTGACTGACTGTGAGAAGCATAGCAGACCAAATAAACATTGATTGAGAAACAGGAACATTTTAACTGAAAATCTTGGCTTGAGAAGGGTGTGCGCAAAAATGGTCCCAAAGGAGCTCTTGCATCACAACAATGCACCTGCCCACACACCACTGTGAGGGAGTTTTTAGCGAGTAAACAAATAACTGTATTGGAACACCTTCCCTACTCATCTAATCTGGCCCCCAATGACTTTTTTCTTTACCTAACTATAAAGGAAATAGTGAAAGGAAGACATTTTGATGACATTCAGGACACCAAGGGTAATATGATAAGAGCTCTGATGGTCATTCCAGAAAGAGTTCCAAAATTGCTTTGACGGATGGACTACCTGCTAGCATTGGTGCATAGCTTCACAAGGGGAGAATTTCTAAGGTGACCCCATAGTGATATTCAGCGATGAGATATATAGCACTTTTTCTAGGATGAGCTCATGAAGGACAATGTCATCATCTATAGTTTGGGACAGCCCTGAGTTTCTGTGATTAAATGCTACATTCATCCTAAATGTCTCACTTACCCACACTTGTGCATTTTTCCTTAGAAAATATGAATTGCTAAGGTATAAATCTAGTCCATATTGTGCTATAAGCAAACCAGGACTCATTCATAACTCTAAGGAAATCCAAAACGCTGAGTTGTTTATATTTTTAATAGCATATTTCAATGTTCATGTCCATGTATCTACATTCTACCCTCAAATCCAGAAGATTAAAGAACCAGAGAAGGTTAAAATTGGAAGGGAGCTCAACTATTATTCAATATGTCCTATCATATCATTTTACAGCTGAAGAAACAAGGCCAAGAGTGACTTCCCAAAATTACATAACCACAGAGAGCAAACCCTGGACTTAACCCAAGTTTCTGAATGCAGGTCTAGAGGCTCTTTCTTCTGGATAATACTCGAAAAAAAACCCTACAGAAAAAAATTTTTAAAAAGCAATGCTTAACATAAGTTGTTACTGGAAATTCTTAAACAAATTTTAAATAGCTTTCAACGGATTTCTTTTTCTTGAGTTTTTTTTTTAACTTGGACAAAATGGATCAGCTAAAGTACAAAATATTTCTTTCAAACTATTTTAATTATTAATAATTTAAATAGAAAAAAGGTAAATAGTTAATCATCTATCTATATACAATTTTTGTTTCATCAAAGCAAAAAGAGGAAATATTTTTAAAATAGTACTCTCTTGCTTTTACTTAACATTGTATATCCAGAGACATTGTATTTTTTAAATAGACTATTTTAGAGCAGAGACTGTGTTGTGTTTGTTTATGCTCTTCAGTACCTATCATATACTCTGGCTTATAGAATATAACCAATATTTGTTGATTAAATAAATTAATTAATACTATAATGCACTGGAATTGCACACCAATCTTTGAATATTACACATTATGTCTGATGTTTATATAGTAAACCTGACATATAATTTCATTATCTGGAAGGGTACAAAACTTTTCCTAACTTGATTTAAAATCAATCCATCCTTCCCCAATGCAGATTCTATGATTAAAGGCCTTTCTTTACACCAACCTTGTAATTAAATCCAAGGTGATAGTCAAAACCTACTCAGAGTAAAATACTTCTTTTCCTTCCCTCTTTCTCCAACCCATGGGAGAGTCTTAGAGGTAAAAATCCATGCCTTACTCCAGACACTACTTTCAAGCCCAGGTAAAAACCTTTTCATCCACCAAGAGTCTCCGGTTCAAATCACCAGCTGCCTTTTCCCCAATGCCCTAAAGACATTGAATCGGATAACTAGGAGACATCCTAGGAATTCTGGAAGCAACTTCTAACCCAGAGTGCTATATGCCAGGGCATAAACATGGAAATATACATCAGGAAGAGAAAAAAGAGAGAGAAACTAAAAGATTTTCCAAATATTAAGGACTTCACTGGGGAAGTTAAAAATGCATACTAAATATGAAAGTCATTTTTTAATCATGAGGATTCTATTTAATTGTTATGCATATAAATAGGAAGTTAACATAGCTCTTGTTATCTTCCTCATCCATTTTATAGAAATGAGAAAAATGTTGTTTTGAAAATTGATGCCACTGAGATTTTCCAATTGCTTAACAAAATAACAAATGAAACCACCACTTCTAATCTTCCTTGGTATGTTTATACAACAATTGATGTTATAATAACCCATAACTTGTCTATTTTAATGTCTGCATATTTATGCAATTAGCTATGAATGAAATATTACAAGTTTGACCATTTTTTTCTATTTGTTATACAGGAAGTGCACTTAAAGTATAAAATAATATTTCCCCTATCCCACTAGTAAAGAAATTACCATAAACCAAAGTTGAGAAAAATAAAAATTAAAGCACAGGACGGGCCAGGCATAGTGGTTCACACCTGCAATCCCAGCACTTTGGGAGGTAGAAGCAGGAAGATTGCTTTGAGCCTAGGAGTTCAAGATCAGCCTTGGCAACATAGTAAGATCTCATCTCTACAAAAAATAAATTAAAAAATTAGCCGGGAGTGGAGGGGCACACCTGTAGTCCCAGCTACAAAATAAAAAACCAAAAAACATGGGAGTAAGAGTTAAGGAAGCTGTGTTCTTCCTGAATCAGTTTCTACCACTGAGTTACTTGATGCTCAGTCTGCTCCTCAGTTTTTACCCCAAGCAGAAACCTGAGTCACAGCTACATGACGGAGAGAAAAAAATTGCCAACAGTGGTTTGCAATTTTTGCTCACTTCTGTAAAAGGGTAACCATGGCTCTTCAAGACCATTTGCCACCCTGTGTCCCAAGTCCACCTCAGAAAATGACAGAAACCCCAGGAAGGAGGCAGAGAAAGAAGAAAACAACAATAAAGACAGGCTTTGATGCACAGAAAATCCAGGAACTCACTAGAAATTGGCCACACCCTGAGAAGGAAACTTTTGCACTCACTCCAGAGGGAGAAAAATCCTGGTATATAAATTTTGTACTTTTCTAACAAAACTGATTCAGAGACTAAAACTGATCTGGAAAATTTCAGTGCAAATGAAGAGTTGAAGAGATTCTATCAGGGAATGGAGACATAATACCTTGATCATTTCATAAATGTAAGCATATTGTTTTCTGTGGTGAAAATTCTGAGATAACCCATGACTTTTGATCTCTGATAGCAAGAAGAGAAAATATCTACAATATGGTAAAAGGAAAAAAAAAAAGGAAAAGGAAAACATGACAAGGTCTCTCATGCTCCTACACGTGTTATTCCTTTTGCCTTAAATACACTCCTCTGCCTTGTCTGATTCCACCCTCAAGTGTGAGTCAATGCAACTCCACCTTCTCTGTGTGGCTTTCTCTGATTAATCTCTCTAGTCCTTCATCTACAATGTGTCAAGCACTGTGCTAGCTGCTGAGTGGAAAAAATTAAAATATAGCACTAGCCCTCGAGAAGTGTGTTGAATTAGCACAGTGCTCAAAACAAGGGATGTGGGGAGTGGGTAAGAAAGAGGGTCAAGAAAGTCTTCTAGGAGGAGGTGACAGATGAATTGAAATGTAAAAGACGAGTAGGAATTATTCAGGAGAAGAAATGAGTGGGGGAGGGGCATTCAAGATGGGGTCTATGATGCAGCAAGCATGGGAGAAAGCAAGCTCCTGAGAGGTAAATATGACATTCAAGGGAGTTTAGATTTTATTTTATTTTTGAAGGCAATGCCTTTTAAGCAAAAGAATAAGATGATCTATGTGTGTTTTAGAAAGTGTGCTGGAGAGAACAAGATTGGGCAGTTAAGAGGCTTATTTGTAGAGGAGATGACAAGTGTATTTAATGTGGGAATGGAATACTAATTGAGAACTTGAGGGAGAGAAATGAGTTAGAACAAAAATAACTTGGAGATTGATCTATGATAAACAAGGCAGAAAGGAGTCAAGCAAGAACCCCCAAGTTTGTCTTCTTACCAGAGTGGAAGGCGGGACTTTCATTGAGATAAAGAATGCATGAGGAGGATCAAGAAGTAATCAGTTGAGTTTTGAAGCTGTTGAATGAGTAAGAGGCCCATGTAACATCCATGTTGGGAGGTCAGTGCTCATTCCTTTATGTGCCCACCACCCCATTGTATTACCCCACATGACCACTCTGGGATTGTCTATCTCCTCGTACTTTCCCCAGATAGGAAGGCTCTTGAATCTAAAAACTTCGACTTCGATTTGTCCTCAACCAGCCAAAGCTACCCCTTTGACAAACAAGGCTCTCTCTCTCCCCCCTCCCTCCCTCCCTCTTCCTCCCCTTCTCTCTCTCTCTCTCTCTCTCTCTCTCTCTCTCTCTCTCTCTCTTTTGGAGTCAGAATCTCATTCTGTTGCCCAGACTGGAGTGCAAGTGGCATGTTCACGGCCACTGCAGCCCAGTCCCACTGGGCTCAGGTGATCCTTCTGCCTCAGTCTTCCAAGTAGCTGGAACTACAGGTGTGAGCTACCATGCCCGACTTATTTTTTGATTTATTGTGGAGATGAGGTCTCACCAAGTTGCCCACGCTGGCCTCGAATCCCTGAGCTCAGGCAATCCTCTTGCCTTGGTCTCCCAAAGTGCTGGGATTACAGGCTTGAGCCACTTCGTCCAGCACAAGGCTCTCTTATTGTTCCTCTCTCTCAAATGACCTCATTCAACCAGTGCTAACTCAGAAGAAATACCCTTCAAGGGCTAAAATGCATCATCCCTTCCAGAGAATGTAAAATGTGAATGGAAGAAGGAAAGGCTATTTCCCCTCTATTCTAATAGCCCCATTTTCAAAGAGACCATTGTCTCAGAATAACTTGACTATTTTGTAAAGTAAATAAAGGAGTGAATAACAATCTTGTTTAAGATTCCAATTTATTAACAGAAAACATGTGTAGACTTAAGAATTTAAAATAAATATATCTTTTTAAATGACCTGGAAGGCCTTTTATCTGCCAAGAATAGAGTTCAAGACCTCAGAAGGCCTATGTTTTCCCAGAAACCGTAGATTATATTGCTTAGCATGGGCAAAGGCATTAAGGCATGTAGGGGTTTCCCATGCAATTTTAGTACTATTTAGGGGAGTTACATAATGGCCTGGAATAATGGAAGAAATCTCAAGACTGATCTTGGGCTATGGATATTGGATCTATGATTTCATCCTTTGGATGAATGTTTCCTGTTCCTGCTTTTCTTTCCAGATACGTACATTTGAGATGAGCTCTTCTCATGTTTGAATTTTATTTTCGTGATCCTCAACTGTGCCAGTATATACAAACTCATTTTTAGAGCATTTCCCATTATATATATTTCAGTTCAATTTAGCATTTCTCATAAAGTGTAATCTTTCTTTCAATGTTCTTATTTATTCCAAATTAGAGGAATAGTTCTGAAACTTATTAAGAATATAATATAAAGTTACCAACTACAGAATGTCTGCAAATGGACCATAGGAATGGCAGACCTGGAAGCAGCTCAGCTTATTGTGGAGAAATTGACATTGTCCTCAGCATTCATTGACTTATCTGGTTTTCATAGGACAAATAAACAGATGAGTCAGTTTCTTCTTTTTCTAAAGGACTTTACCCACTTAGGATTAGAAATTCATCGAAGACAAACCTAGTTTTATAAGTATGAGCTGACTAAATGCCATAGTGACTCATTTCAAAGGTGCTGGCTATTTTCAAAAACTGCTGAGAGACCTTGCCATTCCCTGAACTTGGGAAGCTGGTTCTAGCACATGCACATATTCAAGCTTGCCATATGAGCAAAAGTGAGATCATACAGGCTGATCCTGGCAGAGTCTCTGAAAAATGCAGTAATTCATGCTGTCAGTTACTATCAGCAGCAATTTGCTTCTGGATTGGTTCCTGTAAGCACTCATGTGAGCATTCTGCACAAAGGACTCGAGTGCAATATTCTCTTGGATTTCAGGGACTTAGTGTGGTTTCAACATATAATCAAAAGTGCCACGTAGTTCACCCCCTCGCATTTTGTTTTAAAGAGACAGAGGCTTAAAGCTGAATTCCTTTCTTTTCTCCCAAAATAGGAAGTTGGTGGTAATTTGGAACTTATCTTTAGAACTATCTGTTGGCACTTCAGCAAAATCTACTCTTTGGTAAAGTGCAGAGTGACTTTTAAAAACTTAAGTGCAATTTCACCAATTCCACAATAATAATAATAATTAAAATTTTGCTTAACCAAAAACTGTACTTCTTAGATTCAATTCACATATTTAACCAATTCTTAATTGCTATAAGGCAAATACATTGAGAAATGAAAATTTCTTTGAATTCCTAAGTAGTATAATAGCATATTCTCCCAAGTTTGGTACAGTTTCCGAAAAGTTCTATGGCAAAGTTTAGATGTCGCAGGCCTCAGCAGAAGAAACACATTATTAAAGAATCTCTGAAAAATAATATAATTTAATTGAGCTCCAAATAATTTTAGAAATCAATAGCACTCTTATTATCAATTTACTGCCCTTTCTATTTAATTAACACTATTGACAGTCCATGGGATACAAGGTTATTAAAAGGTCCTGATCAGAGGGGGTTCAAGAAGGAAAAGCCAATACTTGTTGTCTGAGAAACTTTTAAATTTGGTTAGTTTCACTCAGAAAAGTAAAAGTATGCCAAAATCTCAAGTGTAATTGTCAAAAAATACACATATTTTTTGGTGTTAATCTGTGACTTCTAGAATGTTCCTGGCTGAAAAATTGCTTCCATGTTGCATCAGGCTCAAAAATCCTCAAAATTTTTGCCTCTTATATGACAAAGAATGTCTTGGTTTATTATCTACCTTCTTTCCTAGAATGTAGACAGAACAAAAGCAGGAACTTTGTTTGCTGATGCAGTCCCAGTGCCTAACATGGTGAACGGCACATGAGGGTATTAATAAAAATACGTTAAATCAATCAGTGAAAGTTGCCCTTTCTTCATTGTAAAGTCTTTAGCAAGGCTTACCTGAAATCAGCTCCTGCTCATTCCTATTCTCTGTCTTCTCTTTCATCATTCTACCTCTTGCATTGTACACTTCAGCCAAATGCAAATTGTCTGAAGTTCCTCAAATGCACCATGTTCCCTCTCCCAGGAGGTCTTTGCACATGTTCCTCTGTACAGAAGACATTTCTCTTCCTATCCCCCTATTCTCTGGGCTGGGAAGCTGCCCTTTGTCCTTCAGATCACAGTTTAGAAATCTTCTATTTTAGAAAACCTTACCTGGCCTCCAAAAAAGAACTACACAGGCTCTTAGCATCCTGTGATTTCCACTATGGTAGCACTTACCCACCTGAATTATCATTGCTGCAAAGCAGTCACATTATTAGAATCACAGTGATGTTTGTGAAATTGTACACCAGCAGTTGGGCTTCAACTAGGAGCTCATAAAGGAATTAACTCTGTACTCTGTACTTATGTTCACATAAGAATATTTAAGAAAAATAGGCTGGGTACAGTGGCTCATGCCTGTAATGCTAGCACATTGGGAGGTTGAGTTAAGACGATATCCTGAGCCCAGGAGTTTGAGACCAGCCTGGGCAGCATGACAAGACTTTGTCTCTACAATAAATCAAAAAAATTAGCTGGATGTGGTGGCAGGGGCGTATAGTCCCACCTACTTGAAAGGCTGAGGTGGAAGGATCACCTGAGCCCAGCAGGTTGAGGCTGCAGTAGCTATGATTGTGCCACTGCACTCCAGCCTGGGTGACAGATTGAGATTCAAAAAAAAGAACATTTAAGAAAAATAACCAGGATGTACTGGAAAAGAATCACAACAGTGTAAGAAAACTAACACATCTTTAAATTCATTGGTCTGTCTAACTTACTGGAAGTATCACTCCAGTTTAACCATTAAAACAAAAGCAAGTATGGCTTCTATATTAAATGCTAACACAGATTGTTCCATGGCTAGTTCCTTCCTATCATTCAGGTCTCAGCAACAATGTTACCTTCTTAGAAAAGATATCATTGACCAACCCTGTGTAAAGTTATCCCCAATCAATTTCTGTCTCATTGCCCTGTTTATCACCTAAATTACATGTCTATCTTTTTGCAATGATCCTAATCGTGTCTATGTTTACTAATTTATTTTGAGTTTTCCCTACTAAATAATAGTTCCCATGGCAGCAGGAAACTTGCTTGCCTTGTTCAGTGCTTTATATTCCCAGAACCTAGATGAGTCCTTGGCATTCAGCATATACTCAAATTTTTTTTAAATGAACACAAAATAAGGAACCTCAAAACTAAAGCAATTATCATCTTAGCCAGTAGGGTACTCCCACTGGCACTGGTTGCCCAAAACCGAAAGGCTCTTCTTGCCCTTCACTGAAAATTCACATATACTAACAGGCTCTTCTTGTCAACTAATGAGTCCCATCCAATGACAAACTATTGTTGTGTATTATACTGACTTCATTCTATTGAATGTGCTATTTTATAATTAGTTTATACTACATTTTCTGAATATTACTTTTAGGGTACCAATAATAATAGTAAAGAAAATCTAATTTTAAAAGCTTATTTTGCTTTTCTTCTGATTTAGTACATTAAAAATATACCCAAAGCTAAATAATTTTTCAAATATATTGGAAAATCTAGCCAAAATGTACTGTTTTCCTATTAACTTGATAGAAAACCATGAATACCAGTTTGCCTGGGTAATTCAAAAATGAATAGAAAAGGACTGATTGAGGAGGAAAGAATTTGAACTCATTAAAGACTAAAAATAAAATATTTAAATATACACTTCACTGAAATGTTAGAATACCACACCAATACCCTATTTTGGGGATCAAGCACACAAATTATACATGGTCAGACCATTAATTCTACGGCAACAATATTATGGAAGCACAGTTTTACTCATTTTAATTGGGCAGAAAACAGAAGATTAATAAAATGGTATATCATGAGCCAGAAGATGTAGAAAGAAAAAGAGAGAGAGAGAGCATAAAATTATATTACCTCTTAAAATTCTTAAAACAAAGTAGACCAAAAATAGCATCCCGATATTAAACTACAAACTCCAACTAGAGGGGGAAATCAATCAGACTAAAATTATGACCCAAGTCTACATATTAAACATTTATAATCCAACTAGTAGTAGGCCTGTCACACAGATAAGTCTGGCTTGGCTTTCCAACCCCTCATAAGCAAGAGGAAGAGCGAGCTGTCGGAAGTCTTTGGAGAACTGTAGAATAATCACAGCACCTAGCACAGAGCCTTAGTCACGATGAAGCAACAAATGCCTGTCTACTGATTGTTTCATTGGTTGATCACGACATTGGAAGATAGCCTTCATAGCAGTAACTTGAGCTAGAAGTGTGGCCCGAAAAGAATCAGAACTAGAATTTCTTTAATGGGAAAGGGCCAGACACGCAGAGAGGAGGAAACTAGCAAGTTTGGCCAGCCCAGAATCTCTCAGCGCACCTTTCTATAAGCACTTGGTTGGGGGTCCTTTTGCCAGATTATCTGGAATGGCTAGCTTCATGAAATTTAAGGTAACAATTCTGGGTTGCTGACCTACACATGGGATGATCCATGTACCACCTAGTAGATACACTACTTAAAAATGAGTTTAACTCTCTGAGATTTAGTTCCCTGAACTAATACAATGATGAAAACAACATTTCAAAAACCTAACAGAATTCTTGGAGTACAACTTATATAAAAACCTCCATACAATGTAAATTATTACTACATGTACCAAATAGTTACCAACGTCCTCTAGATACTGTTATAATATCTATTTGTTTTAGATACAATTTTTAGAATTTCTGGGATTAGTATTTAAGGGTGTTCTAATTGGGCCACTGTATTATCTACTTTACTCCAAATGTTAAACTTTCAAGTTCTAATTAATTCCCTTGGCCAGGCGTGGTGACTCACACCTGAAAGGCCAGCATTTTGAGAGTCAAGAAATGGGAGGATCACTTCAGGTCAGGAGATTGAGACCAGCCTGGGCAACACAGTGAGATCCCATATCTACAAAAAATAAAAATTTAAAAAATGGGCAGGGCATAGTGGTATGTGCTTGTAGTCTTAGCTACTGGGGAAGCTGAGGCGAGGGGATCTTTTGAGTCCAGGAGTTCAAAGCTGCAGTGAGATACAATCACATTCCACCCTAGGCTGGAGTGAGATCCTGACTCCAAAGAAATAAATAAATTCTTCATATTATTATTCTGGTGATAATTCTTCTTGTTCTTTTTACAAATTGTTCACATTATATGTGATAGTACAGAAAACCTTTGACATTCATGAGGACAGTACCCTAGACTTCTGTGAAATCTCACAACTGCAAACAATATGATAGTATCGAATTCCTACCCCCTTACAAGCAGCACTTACACTTCTCTCTTTCTAGTTCTGTTGCAGGAGATCACTGTCACTTTTTGTGGTCCCCAGAATCTTTTGAATGCCTTTCTGTTTTTGGGGAGTCTCAACATTTGTAGACATACCTATACAAAGCAGAAGTCAGAAACTCACCTTCTGGGGGTTTCTCTTGCCCACGCCAGCTGGGCATGTCTCTCTATCTTTCCTCTTTTCCTTCTCTAATAAATTTTGTTTGAAAACAAAAATTTAAAAATGAAATAAAAAAAGCCTCACCTTGTCAGCCAGTTGATCTCCATGCCATCAATAGGATGTTAGATCTACCAATCAGAGATATTCATGTGCAACTTGGATTCATAAGAGAACACTGTAGATTCATAAGCAGAAACCACCTAAAGTTCATCTTCTCATGATCATAGTGACATTTGTGCCCAGAATTTGGGGGCAGCTGTGGTAGAAATTATGGCATCTGTTGATCGGAGTCAGCAGTGGAAGTTATGGAGTCTGTGTCCAGAAATGGCAGCAGTGAGGTTTCCGCTGGAGCAATCAGTAGTGCCCCTTAGGCATTGTTCCTGGATGGACAGCCTCTAGGTCTGATGCCCTGTTTTTCCCAGAGAACCTGTGAACTACACAATATACTACAATAAATTCCTTTTTTGCCTGAATCAACCAGACAGGGACGTGTTACTTGCAACTCAGAACCCTAATATATCTAAGAATTATTGTTCTCTCTGTGTCTTTTAATTTATTCTGAAATATGTAAGACATGCACAAAGGCCATTTCTTTCTTAGTCCTGGAACTTTTCCATGTACATCCAACACTAGAAGTAGCAGCTGGCCTTCCTTAAGTGGAAACTTATTCACACTTTAGACAAACTGCATATTACCATGACTGCGTATTACCACATGCCATGTGCATTTGGAATCACTACTGAATAAATTTAGAGTGTTCTACTCGACAATCCCAATGGTTTAGACTGCTTGCATAACAGCTACAATTATGTCTATTAATTTCTTGGAACTCTGCATTCGGGAATGAGGAGGACAAGAAGTGTGACTCTTACATGACCTAACTTCCTGTGGACACTATTCAGATCAACACCATGATTGCCTAAACTCCTGTACAACTGAATATCTAGATTTAAATATTTAATAGACATTTTTCTCTAATTTTGAAAATAAGAATAATTATAAATTCAATAATTATAAACAATTATAACTGGGAAGCTTTCCTTTATAGGAAACGATACCTATATGGAGCACTTCAACAAATCATTTGCTTTGGTGCCCTCTGGACCATCTGTCAGAACAGAGAGCCAGCCTAGGACACAGAACCCAAAACGTGACCTGAAGGACGCCCACTACTGTAGGAATGGGCAGATGTGCTGGTGTGTTGCAGCAGGCTCATTCTGCCCCAGACAGCTGATTTTTTTGTTAAATTTTCAGGAATTTTGCAACTTTTGTTAAACACTACCATTATTAAACATTGAATTACATAAACTTACAATAACATTTATTATATTAAAAAAGTAATAAATTCTCAAAATATGTTAAAATAAAGGTAACACCTACTTAGAGCTCATCATTTCCTAATTACTTTACTGCATTTACTGTTATCAGTACTCTCAAGTTTATTCACATCTATTGTGTCTGAAGGGGAAAAATACTATGGAATGTTGTACTGTTGTCCACCACCACTTCTTTACTGAATACTCAATGAAACTGTGGTGGAAGTATTTATACCATAAATCTTCACAAAAGCTACCAATCATGGCATGAGTTATTGTTTTGTTCGTTGTCTAGATTTAAGAGAGTGGTGAAATGCTAATAATAAATAATGAAAATGAGAAAATGTTAATAATGCAGATTAATCTTGAAACTGTGTCTTAACCAGGTGTGGTAGCTCATGCCTGAAATCCAAGCACTTTGAGAGGTGGAAGGAATGCCTGTGTCCAGGAATTCAAGACCAGTTTGGGCAACATAGCAAGACCTTATCTCTAGAAAAAAATCAAAACATTAGGTGGATGTGGTGGCATGTGCCTGAAGTTCCAGCTACTCTGGAGGCTGAGGCAGAAGGATTGCCTACTCCAGGAGCTTGATGCTGCGGTGAGTTGTGCTCGTACTACTGCACTCTAGCATGGGCAACAGAGTGAGAAATTGACTCAGGAAGGAAGGAAGGAAGGGAGGAAGGGAGGGAGGGAGGGAGGGAGAGTGTGTGTCCTATTTGTAGCTGTTACATTATGAATCACTTTTTTTTTTTAACTTCAGACAATATTCTTCCAGTTTTCAAAAATTATTTCCTGGTTCAGCAGAAAAGTCATTCACCTCATTGATAAATGAATCAAGTTCTGAAAGGTGGCTCTATTGATTCACTTTCATTTTATTTTTTAACATAAATAAAAGTACAACTGAAGTTCTTATCAGAACTATGCTCTTTCATCAACTACAATCACAGTTGGCTAGGAATATAAGGGTTTAGCGAAAATCTACAAAGGCAGTCTATGAGAATCAATTGGTTACAAGGCATTTATAATAAAGAATATATTTTATTATTTGTAAATTGTGTGATATACATTCTTTATGTCAGAAAAGTTTATCATAAATGTACATATTTGTTCTTTGTCATTTTTTTCTTTACCAGCATACTAGCGGGTATTTAGCAGAAAAAAAGGAAGAAATTATATCCCCCTAATCAGAACTTAAAAGAAAACTGAAGGAGAGTGGAAGGAAGGGAGATAAGGAAAGAGGGAGGGCAGACTTGAGACAAAAGCGAAAACAATAAATACAACTGAGTCTTACATTTTGTAACTCTTTAAAGTTCTTCATACATTTCCGCGTAGACGTTTTTGTTCTAAACTCCATTCTTAGTCTATCCTCTACCCCTCCCCACACGCAGATCTGCCCCACAGAAGAGGCACCCAGTCCTCTGTGGTTCAAGCTCCGGCTCTGTCGCCTTCCCCTTTCCATTTGTCCTCTCTTTTCACCAACCCAAAGACCCTGTCTCTCTAGCTGGTGGGAAAAATGATTGAGGAATGTGCTGAGTTGTCAGGTTCCACTGCTGCATTCTCCCCTCCTGTCCCCGACTTGCCCGAACCCTCTCAGAGCCCCCCCTTCCTCCTGAGCCACTCCTGATCTCTAAATCAAAATATTTATAAATATAACCATCAAATGAGTCTCTTCAGTATAAAACAATGTGCACACCCATCTCTTCCCAGAATTCCCATTCTTCATGTTTCACACCACTACGAAGGCTGCCTGCCAGTTACTGCTTCCCCCTTTCCTCATCCTTCCCATGGCAGGTTCTGGGACATTCCAGAATCTGCTTGCCAGTGCAATTCGTAGTAATTTCGCCTAACTCCCAGACTCAGTCTCAAAAGAGAGAGAAGATAAGGAAAATATTAGGTCTACACTGGTGGCATTTATTCACATTCTTGGCCATTCAAGACATAATAATAAACAATAACCTGCTAAAGTTCCCTTTTTTTTTTCCACTTTGCTGTCTCCACACGCTCTCCTTCTGCATTCTGATTGCTCAGGCGCTCATGAACACAACTTTCAGTCTATCGTAGGGCAAAGACTATGTCTATCTTGTTCTCCTCTGTATCTCCATGTCCAACACAGAGTATGTACTCAATAAATATTTGCAAACTGATTGCTGGCCATCAGTTAACTGTCTTCCTGATCTCACTTTGTAATTCCTCCTCCAGCAAATCTTGCTCCTCGTGGATTCTATTGTTTCAGATTCTGCCAGATGACAGGCTAGCCAGACCAACTATTCAAACTGGAGGCAAAATGACGCTGCACTCAGAATACAGCTTCATTTTAATCCAAAGGAAAGAGTACTTCAGATCTGTCGCTTTTATGGCATCAACACTTTTTTCTTTCTATTATAAGTAAATGTGTTTCATCTCTTGCACAAGAGACTCTGTGCAGTCTCTGTGATCCAAGAGACTGGCATATTTCTTTTTCTACCTTCCATATATACCTTTTACATAAACGTACTCAATATATTTTATTAACTGAGTAAATTTTTCCTATAAACACATGTGGGTATATGTGTTTGTATGTGTGCGTGTGTGTGCGTGTTTAATTTTCTCCTCAAAATATATGCATGTGAAAGAGAGAAAGAAATACAGCCAGGCTCGGTGGCTCAGCCTGTAATCCCACGCCTTTGGGAGGCTGAGGTGAGTGGATTGCCTGAGCCCACAGGTTCGAGACCCGCCTGGGCAACTCGGCGAGACCTCATCTCTACAATAAATCAAAAAAGAAAAAATTAGCCGGGTGTGGTAGTGCGCGCCTGTAGTTCCAGCTACTTGGAAGACTGAGGTGGAAGGATCGCTGGAACCCAGCAGGTCGAGGCTGCGGTGGCTGGGAGCAGCCACTGCACTCCAGTCTGGGTGACAGAGTGAGACTCCAACTCAAAAAGAAAGAAAGAAAGAAAGAAATACATATCTGTTAGCCAATGCTGATTAAGTGCTTACTCTTGGAGTCAGCACTCATCTAAGTGTTTTATATGTTCTAATTTATGTAATTTTTACAACAATCCTATGAGTTAAGATAATATCATCAGGACCATTTTACAGATGAGGCAACAGAGATATTAAGTAATTTGCCCAAGGTTAAATAACTTATAAGCAGCAGAGGTGGAATTCAAACACACAGAGTTGGCAGTGACTCTACATAGTGACTAGGCTGTTCATGTTCTGTCAGATCCTCATAAAAATCTTTTGGGGGTAGGCAGAAGCCATTCTGCCAAAGAAAAAATATATAGGAGCTAGGAAAATTAAGTAATGTGCCCAAGATTTCACAGAAGGTGAAGAACAATTCTAGTAACAAACGATGAATAACCACAAATTCAATGCTAAAGACATTCCCAAGTCTTAGATTTCAAACCCAATGACTGGACAATGGAAGTGAACTGATAAAAAGAATGTTTTTTACATTTCCAAGGGAATCATTCAGCAAGTAATCTAGCAATATCTATTAAAATTAAAGATTTACGACAATTCCACTTTATAAATATGGACTGCAGAATTTAAAGTACCAGAACATAAGCATATAGAAGCAAGGATATTTATTATAATATTGATTATAGTAGAAGGAAATTGGAAACAGCCTAAACATCCATCAATAATAGTTATTAAATACAGAATAGAGAAGATCAACAAAATCAAAAGTTGTTTATTTTAAAATGTCAAAAAAATTGACATAACTTTAGTGAGACTGACAAAGAGAAAACGCAAATTATTAAAATCAGGAAAGAAAGAGGAGATATTACTATTAATCCTTTAGAAATAAAACAAATTATAAGAGAAGACGATGAATAATTTTATGCCAACAAAAGCAATAATCTAGGTGAAATGGACAAATTCTAAGAAAGATAAAAACTACCAAAATTGACTCAAGAAGGAGTAGAAAATCTGAATAAACCTATAAAAAGAAAAGATATTTGATTAGGAATTTAAAAGCTACCCACAAAGAAAAGCCCGGGCCCAGATGGCTTCACTGATGAATTTTACTAAAGATTGAAAGAAGAATTAAAACCAAAACTTTACAAACTCTTCCAAAAAATAGAAGAAGAAGGAATGCAGCCTAACTCATTATAAGAGGTCAGTATTATATTGATAACTAAACCATACCAAAACATAAAACATGAAAAACTATAGATCAATATCCCTTGTGAAAATAGACATGGAAATCCTCACCAAATACTACCAAACCAAATCAGAGTAACATATTTAAAAGGATTATACACCACATTCAACTATCCCAGAAATATAAAACATATGACAATCAAAAAACACACCATGTTAGTAGAAAAATTATAAAAGCCATTTAAGTATCTCAATAAATGCAGAAAAAAAGCATTTTATAAAAATTCAATATCTTTCATTGTAAGAAAAACAATAAAGTAGGAACAGAAGGAGACTTTCCCAATATAATATAAGGCACCTATGAAAAATCTACAGCTAACATCATGATTCATGATACAAGGCTAAATCCTTTACTCCTAAGAGCAGAGCATGACACAGATGTTGGTTCCTACCACTTCTAGGCAGGACATTTAGACAAGAAAGAAAGAAAGAAAGAAAGAAAGAGAGAGAGAGAGAGAGAGAGAGAGAGAGAGAGAGAGAGAGAGAGAGAAAGAAAGAAAGGAAGGAAGGAAGGAAGGAAGGAAGGAAGGAAGGAAGGAAGGAAGGAAGGAAGGAAGGAAGAAAAAAGTATCTATACTGGAAAAGAAGAAGTACAACTATCTCCTCTAACTGCAAATAACATAATCTTGTACATAGAAAATCCAAAGATATCCACCAGAAAACTATTGGAACTATAAATAATTTCAGTGAGATTGCAGGATACAAGAGCAATATACAAAAATCAATAGTATTTTTACATACTAGCAGTGGACAATTGGAAACAATTATATTCACAATAATATCCAAAAGAATAAAATACCTAGAAATAAATTTAACAAGACTCATACAATGAGAAGAAGAAGAGCAAGACTCATACAAAGAACACTATAAAACATTGTTGAAAGAAATTAGACGTAAGTAAATGAAAAGACATCCCATGCTTATAGATTTTTTAAAAAATTAACATTGTTAGGACAGCAATACACCACAAGTTTATCTACAGATTTAATGCAATCCCTGTCAAAACCTCAGCAGTCTCTTTGCTGATATTGGTAAACTAATCCTAAAATCCATCAAAAACGCAAAAACAGCCAAAACAATATTGAAGAAGAACAAAGTAGGAAGACTCACATTTTCCAATTTCAAAATTTACTGTAAAGTTACACTAATAAAATAGTGTGGCACTGGCAAAAGGACAGGCTATATAGGTCAACAAAACAGAATTGAGAATACAGAAGTAAACCATTACATTTATGGCCAATCATTTTTCAACAGGAGTGCCAAGACAATTCAATAGGGAAATAATCTTTTCAACAAATGACTGTGGAACAATATATAAAGAACTTTTAAAACTCAATGATATCCACATGCAAAAGAATGACGTTGGACCCCCTACCTCACATTATATACAAAATTTAACTCAAAATAGACCTACATATAAGAGCTTAATCTATAAAACTCTTCAAAGACAACAAAGGAGGAAATCTTCATGACCTTAGTTTAGGCAATAGTTTCTTAGATATGACATCAAAAGCAAAAGTGACAAAAGAAAAAAAAATTGGTCTTCATAAATTTGAGCTTCAAAGGACACCATCAAGAAAGCAAACACACACACAGGTAAAAAAATTACTTCCAAATCATATGTCTGATAAGAGACTTCTATCCAGAATATATAGAGGACCTTTAAAACTCAATAATAAAAAGATTACAAAAGAAAGAGATGGGCAAAGAATTTTAATAGACAGTTCTCCAAGTAAAATATGAAAGTGGCCAATAAACACATAAGATGCACTTGGGGAAATGCAAATCAAAGCCACGATAGGATAGGACAGAAAATAGCAAGTGTTAGTGAAGATGTGGAAAAATTAGAATGCTCATATATTGCTGGTAGGATTTTAAATGGTACAACCACTTAGAAAAGCAGTTTGGCAGTTTCTCAAAATGTTAGAGTTACCATGTGACCCAGTAATTTCATTCTTAGGTATATACCCAAGAGAATGGAACACATAGTCTAAACAAAAGCTTGTACACAAATGTTCATAGCAGTGTTATTCATAATAGCCAAAGAATGAACATCCATTTGGAAATAAATGGATAAACAAAATGTTGTCTAGTCATACAATGGAATATTATTCAGCCACAAAAGAAACAAACTCATACTTGCAACAACATGGATGAACCTTGAAAGAATTATAAGTAAATGAAGCCAGTCACAAGGCTACATGTGGTATGACATCACTTATATTAAATGTTCAGGACATGCAAATTCATGCAAGCAGAAAGTAATTTAGTGGTTACAAGGGGCTGAAGAGGGAGGAATGAAGAATAACTGCTAATAGTTTCTTTTTGGGGTTGTGAGATATTCTAAAAGTATATGGTAGTGATGGCTTCACAACTCTGTGAATGTACTAAAGACCATTTACACTTCAAAAGTCTGAATTGTCTGGTATGTAAATTATAGCTCAATAAAAACTGTTACTTATAAACAGCTTCTCCGTGTAAAAAACAAAAAATAAAAAAGTGAAACAGTGGACTAAAAACAATAAAGGTATCTTTATCCTCTGGACTAAAGAAAGAATATATTGTGGCCCAAAACTAAAGTTTATAGAGTAATGTGCATTTTATCCCATTTTTGTAAAGTATAAAACAAAAATCTGATATCTATATCTATATCCGCCTGTATGTGTTTGCATGAGTATGAGAAAAGGTTAGTCAAACAGCAGAACTGAACACTGGTTTCCTCCAGGTAGGGTAAGGGGGTGGTTATTCGCTTTTACTTTGTATATTTTTATTGTTCTGCTTTATGCAACTTTGCATTGTTTGGTTTATTAAAATAATTGCTCTTGTAATTTAAAAATTCTAATGTGGACAAATTAATAGGGAGAAAGTAGCATTTTTTTAAGGAGGGCCACTGATTGTCTGCACAGGTAAGGTTAGTCCAGCCCACACTGGCACCCCCAATCAGAAGGAGGGAGGGAGGTGCCCAGGAGAGGGTGCTGACTCATAGTCTACCAAACACTCACACTGTGGGCATTTCGTTAGCATAAAAAAGGACCGTATATTTCCCACTGGACTTTTTTGATTTAAAATGTTTCTTTAGAGACCTAAAGGAAAACCTCCATCAGATTCCAGCTGGCTCTTAGACTTTTGCCTGTTTTCCAGTTAGAGCACACCTGGCAAGCAAAACAGCTGGCTCAAGCAACTGAGGGTCACAAAATGCAAAATCATTAGTGCTGCTAATCCATGTAAGTGTTCATCATAGAATCAGGGCAATTAACCTAACTTTTAGCATACAAACCACGGCACGAAATTAAAACTGGCATTTATTCTATATGATTCTTATTAAAGGAAGGATTATCTACTCATAGTAATGTTGGCAATTATTTTCATAAAATACACATTTATGCATTTTTCATGGGAAATCTCCTCTTGGGTTGAGCCACACCATCCACATCTGTTTACATACTAGATGCCAATGCTTACTGCCCATTAGCTTCTCCATATGAAAAATATAAAGTATCTTTTACAAAAAAAGTCAAATGTGTCGTCATCAATGTTTTCATACAATATCCTCATGGGAAAGGAGACCTCTACAGCAGAACTGATACTTGACTGAGACGGAAATACATATAAGATTCTTGATTTTTTATTTCCTGTATAATTACTATCTCCCCCCACCCCGACTTCAATCATATTATTATAGATCCTTAAACATAATATCTCGTGAGTAAAGAATTCTGGTCCTGAACGCAGATGAAATGAGGTTGAGGGTGGCATTGAGATGCAGTTATTAAAAACTGGTCCAACAAGGATCCTCCTAGCATTTCTAGATTGGCTAAAGAAGCAATCAAAGGCTGTTGCTGACAGACACAGATTGTATGATAAAAAAGAATAAAAGGCATTGAAATAAAATTTGTTGTAAGTCTTCCTGGATTAGTCTGTGATTACAAATTACAAATCCATGACTGACTCTTTTCATGCCTTCCCCACTCTTTGCTTAGTCATAAGTCTTTCCAGGATACGGATTGGATATGGATGGCTGCCTAGGAGTGGTGGGATCTTATTACATTGTACTTTGCCCTGTTAGGCCAGTTTTTGTGTTAAGGTTTTGTTTTGTGTTTGTTTGTTTTATTTTGTTGTTGTTTTTTCTTAAGTGCTATTACATTTCAAGATGGTTTATTTCTTTGATGCAATAGTGCCTCAGGAAAACCACCAGAATAAAGATTATATGTGGAACCAATGAGAGACTTCCTTGATGAAAATCTCTTCTTCAGATGAATGTTTGTTATTACTGCCATGTCCTAAATCCACCTGTTTGAATAAAGAAAACATTTCACATAATCAGCTTATGGTCTGTTTACAGGATGTGACATTTTTATTTGTATTTTTTTATATATCTCGTTCTCTGAACACCATAGCTTGCACACAAAGTTTGGGGAAATAAAACATAACATAATGCAACCAGGGAAAGTAAAAAGGCCAATTGCTGGCTAATTGGGCTAAAAATGATTGAGCTCAGTTCTCAGCTGAGGTTCTCTTTCTGAACAATGCTATTGCTAACAGTTCCATGATTCTAATGAGTCATCAACCCCTAACTGTGGTGATGTCCCAGGTGTGCCCTTCCCCTGTGGCCTCAGCACCCTGACACTCTATAAAAAAGAGCTATATTACAAAGAGATGGTGAGGACACCACACCCTCAAGGCCAGTTAGTACGCTTTCAAATTTGAGGAGTCTTCTAAAAGGGGTTTATCCAAATCCACAACATCTGTGGTCAAATTAGGACAAACTTCTCCAACTCAGAGAGTCAGGAGATTAGCCATATCAAATCCTGTCATCCAAATTATAAAGCTGGAGGGATTTTAAAAGCCATCTAGTCCAACCCCTTCCTGTATAGATGAGACAACTGGGACCTGTAGAAGTTGAGTGACTTGATGATGAGCACACAGACACAAGACTCTTATTCTTTCTTGTCCAAAAAATCAGTTAGACAAAAGGCTCTGTTGTAAACAGAGAATAACTTTTAAAAAATTCTTGACCTTAGCAATTTTATAAGGCTAATAAGAGAAAAAAAAGTATTAAATCATGAAAATGTAAATCACAATTAACTATTTAAAAAACAATTTAAAAATTTAAAAAACAATTCAAGATACAATAGATTTGTCACAAGAAATTTTCAAATGTACCATATAAACAGTTTTATAACATACATATTATCTTAATAGGAAATGCATAAAACATATTATAAGACTTAATTAGTTGAATAATTTTTACGGATAGAGGAGTTGACACAAAAATGTTAGAGACCTTTGCCATAGGTAGTTCCAAGGCACCCTAAAAACTTGGCGTGAAGGTACTTTGACCCCCAGGGAGCACTTTGAAAAGATGGTCCCTAAGAAACTCCAATCAATTCATCAAGTAGCATAACCAGATGGAGAATAATAAAATTTATCTAGTGCATCATAATGTTTAATTTTTTGACTTTGAAAAAGAGACGCAAACAAGATCAGACAGTGATTTGAACAATTTTATTTCTTCAATGCCAACATGCTTAATTATTTCTCCCTAATTGGAGCTCAAATTCAGGGAGCTATTTTAAGATTATTCATCTTCCAAATTACTTATAACTTTTTTTCTCAGAAGTTTGTGCCATTTTCTAAACATCCACATTACTCCTCTAAAATAGGAGGAAGAAATGAGATAGGATCATCCATCTTGTGCTAAAGAAATGTATGTGATTATAGGCAAGGATGTCAGAGGCTGGAGAGGAATCAAGTGAAAATCATAGAAGAGAAGTTTCTTGCTGGGATCCTTTAAAGACTGAAGTAGGAACTCCCCCCAGGCAGTTCTTAATATTTGTATTGTGTCAGGCACAGGAGTTCACATCTGTAATCCCAATGCTTTGGGAGGCTGAGGCAGGAGGATCACTTGAGGCCAGGAGTTGAAGACCAGTGTGGGCAACACAGCAAGAACCAATCTCCCTCCCCACCAAAAAAAAAATTAGCTGCACGCACCTGTAGTCCCAGCTACTATGAAGGCTGAGACAAGAGGATTGCTTGAGCCCAAAAGTTTGAGGCTGCAGTTAGCTATGATCGCACCACGGCACCCCAGCCTGGGTGACAAAGCAAGATTTTCTCTTAAAAAGGGCGGGGGGGCTCTTAGCCTCCACAGGTAAGTACAAATAGCAACAAACCAATATTAGGTCAAACTGCTGCCGTAACTAAATGAAGACTTTTCTTGGGGCTTCAGCAAGCAACTCCACAAGTTAGAAAGTAAGCCCTGAAAGTGTGTCAGCAATATGCCCATAATTACGGGAAAGGCTAGGGCTTAATTCTGGAAGGCTCCCATGACCAATGTGATACAAAATACAGTTGGTGATGATTTACTTACCCTGCATGTTAAACTATTGAGACATTCCTACAGTTGGTGACAAGCTGCTGCCTTCAGCTGTTTCTGGCCTCTGTGCCATCCTTCAGTGAGGTCCTCCCCTTGGATCCTCCCTACCTAAAGGGTCAAGTCTGGCACACGAGACCCAACCACAGGTCTAAAGCATAGACTGGCAGATCTTGGAATATTGCCTCCAGGTAGAAGGAAGCTGCAGAAGCCACATAGAAACCACAGAGGAGTTAGGACCGAACAGTAAAAGTCGTAAGAGTGTCTCCCATAGCCGGGAGGAAGGATAGAAAAGGTGAGGAGAAAGGGGTCTTAGGATGAGACTGTGTGGAAAGTAGAGCTGCCAAGGTAGGTTTGGGGCATCTCAGAGGAAAGTGAGAATTTGGGAGAGGGGAGTGAGGCCCCACAACAGTGGGAAGAGACTTTGTGTGAGAAAAAAACCACCTAGATTTCCATATATACACACCCCTCCCAGTCCTGAAGAATTCAAGTTCAAGAGTTTCTGTGAAAATGGATGTTTAAAAAGGCCTGACAAATGCAAGAAAGGGAAAATCTGTTTTATTTTTTTAAATGTATGCTCTCAAGTTGCCCATCATATTTCTCTGTATTTCTCTTTGGACTGAATGGGCTAAAAAGGTGTAGGCACAGGCAAACATCCTTCTTGTTTAGGAATGGACAGTCATGCCATGTGCAGTGAGTGGAGTCACCCAGGGCTCTGGGACACAGGCGTGTTCCTGGGACTGCCATTCTCACTCCTACTGGTCCTTGACATTCTCTCTTTTTACAAAGAACCCTCACACAGTCTCTTCTGTCACTAGAAGGATACAGGGGGTAGAAGCATGTCCTAAGACTTTTTAAATTTACATATAATGCTGATTCTGGCCCACAATTCCTTATCCACAATACCAATATCTAAAAAGAAAAAAAAAAATTTCTTAACTCATTTGGCAGCAAAATCTGACCCATGGGGAGAGGAGACCAGTCTCTCATGCAGGAGAATTTGGAATAGTTTATATGGATACACACAGCTCCCCCCTGCTCAAGTGTAAGTCTCACAAGCACAGTGACTTCCTTTCAAAGAGTACAGTATGAAAAGGGAGAAAAGACGGTGCGTTTATAGTGGGGAAACCTAACAAATGCTACCCCCACCAGCTGGTCAAGGTCATCATCAATAGTAATGAATCGACCGGGCTCAGTGGCTCAGCCCATAATCCCAGCACTTTGGGAGGCCAAGGTGAGTGGATTGCCTGAGCCCGCCGGTTCAAGACCCTCCTGGGCAACTTGGTGAGACCTCATCGCTACAATAAATCAAAAATTAGCCAGGCATGGTAGCGCATGCCTGTAGTTCCAGCTACTTGGAGGTCTGAGGCAGAAGGATCGCCAGAGCCCAGCAGGTTGAGGCTGTGGTGGCCGGGAGCGGCCACTGTACACCAGTCTGGGCGACAGAGTGAGACTCCAACTCAAAAAAAAAAAAAATAGTAATAAATCATGCTGATAGTGTATTATCTTACTATATGATGAGAACAGCACTTGACCACTATGATCTTCCACCTAAAAACCCTATAACCTCAATCTAATCATGAGAAAAAACAGAGACAAGTTCCACTTGAGGGGTATTCTACCTGAGTGGCACTCCTCCAATGGTCAAGGTCACCGAAAACAAGAAAAGCTTGAGAAACCGTCACGACCAATAGGAGTCTATGGAGATGTAACAGCTAGATGTAATTATGTGTCCTGGATGGAATCCTGGAACAGAAAAAAAAAAATTAAGTAAAAACTAAGGAAATTCGAATATAGTATAGACTTTAGGTAATGTGCCAGTAATTACTCATGAATTGTGATAAATGGATCATACTAATGTTAGATATTAAAATAGAGAAAACTGCATACAATATTTATGGAAACTCTATCTTTGCAACTTTTCCATAAATCTAAAAATTTTAGTTATTTTTTTTAAAAACTGACCTGAATGACACAAGGCTACTTATGGTCTTTACTTATTACACATATTCATTCAATAGGTTTTGCTGTGGAAATATTAATGTACTTGATAACTTCCTTGCCTCAAATATTTGAGGTAGAATACAATATATGGCTCATGAATATAGTTAGAAATATTTGGATTTCTAGAATCCAAAAACTTCTGAATTCTGAAAACATCTGGTCCCAAAAATTTGAGATCAGGGATTATATGCTTGAAAGACTATTAGTGTTATTAATATAATTAGTAATGTATTTCACTTATATGGTGGCTCTAACAGACATTTTCAGCTTATCCTGAAACTCTAGCTGAGATTGATAGCAGGGGTATTTGTTGTTTACTATGATTTGTACAATTATGTTTACAGAACAATCTCATTGGGTCCTTAAAATCTACAAGATAGAAATTCTTATACACATTTTCTAAAAGAGGAAAATGAGATTCAAAAAGGGCAAGTCATTTGCAAGCAGTGTGACCAGAGTCAGATATGAGGAACCCACCCTTGACATTTTGGGGATTCAGTACAAGAGTACAAATGGATGTTCTCCCAGCCTGCTGCTCCACCCTGCTTTTCCTCCCACCTCTGTCAGGCCCACCCTGCCCCATAAGAGTGGACAGCCCAGCCAGGCTGTCCCCATCCCAGGCAGTCCCTGGAAGTGTACTTTCAGCTGCCTGAGCAGGGAATTCCAGAGTCCTGAGAGCATGGGGCAGAGGTTTCCAGCATACATGTGTTCGTGGCCCCTCAGATGTCTCATTCTGTGAGGAGACTGAACATTTCAGAGGGTGAGAGGGGACTCTCCAAGCAGGACTCTAGGGCAAGCTCCCAGACCCTAGGTCTAAGGATCACAGGGCTGGTATTCAAATGCAAGTCTGCCCGACCCAAATGCTCATGTTTTTTTCTAATGTGTTTTCCAAGGAAAAAAATATACCTAAAGACCACAGTATCAACTTGAAGACTGATTTTGAAATCTTTGATAATTTTTTTAATTTATATTTTTTAAATTAAGGAGTATCAAAGAGTGTATCTTAGAGTCTGATAGTCATATATGAGACAGACAAAGCCAACTAGTTACAAAGCAATCTAATTCAATTTTTTAAATTCACTTTTAATTAAATTTTCAAATTTGAAATCCTTAGATTTCTAAATTCCTCAACTCGATATTTGAATACACTTAATGAGAACATTCTGTGTGTCAGGCAGCCTATTTGGAGACTGGCTCCTCTCTAAGGAGCACAGGTTCTAACAGGGCAAATTGCTGCTGTCTAGCAGTGGGGAGGGAGGAAAGACAGAACACAAATTCTTCCCTCTGAAATCCAGAAGCCCATCTCTATTTACAAAGTTATGTTTAAAATTAAATAGTTGATGTTTCACACTGTATTTAGCAGTGTCTTTGTTGGTCACATGTTACTGGGAAGGCAAACAGACATAATTAAAAGCTGGAGGGCTGGATATGGTGGCTCTCGCCAGTAAACCCGACACTTTGGGAAGCCAATGTGAGATGATCGCATGAACCCAGGAGTCCGAGACCAGTTTGGGCAACACAGTGAGACTTCATCTCTACAAAAAAAATTTTTTTTAATTATCCAGGTGTATTATCCACATGTCTTTAGTCCCACCCACTTAGGAGGCTTAGGTAGAAGGATCACCAGTAGGTTGAGACTGCAGTGAGCCATGATCGTGCCACTGCACTCCAGGCTGGGCAACAAAATGAGACTCTGACACACACACACAAAAAAAACTGGAGACATGGAATTCTCTGGTCATGTCTTTTCCTGGCATGCACAGGACATTTCCCTTCTTTCTTCACCCCCCTGGGTTAGTTCTGCATATGTGACCCCCGGATGTGTCGCTGACACAGGTTCCATCTCCCAACCAGAGTTCCTTGAAAGCAAAGCCTGTCGGTCAGTTCCCCCCTCCTGTGAGCCCCCACAAGCCTGGGTGCATTGCTCTCTGCCCAGAGACACTCCATTCCTGGTGGGGATAGTGCCAGCTGGAAACCCAGCAAGGCCTGGGCAAGTGCCACTCGCACAGGCGCTCGCTGAGGTCACCGTCTGCCCAGGATACGAGCTTTAAATGGATGAGTTTACATTCCTGCAGAGACTCTCCCCATGCCTTCTGCAGGCCACCAGTTCATCTTTCTGCTCCTTTTATTTCCTGAGTGAGCAAATGTATGCCAGCAAAGGTGAGCCACACTTCCAGAGTATCATCACCAGGGGTTGCATCTGCCCCTGCTGGCAGGGTTGTTGACATCTTTCCTCCATGACTTTGGATGGAACACATCCAACAGTTAGTCTTTTCTAAGCCCGACACACAGCAGAGCCCCGGAAGAGTGAAGGAGTTTCCCTCCCTCACGCCTTCTCTGTATTTCTTTGGTCAGCTGCCCCTACACAGGAAAAGGTAACCAGTTCACTAGGAAAGGCTGCTAGGCATGGGGATACTCAGACAATAATGATATTGGATGGAGGTCGTCAGGGACCTGGGACAGGGAGCAGGAGCTTCTTGGCTCTTTATAGCCTTTAGGACTTATCAAAGGGTTTTTTTCCAAGGTTGATCAATGAAACCTCAAGCTTCAGTGAAGGAGCCATTTATTTTGTTTGTAAGGCAGGCTTTAATTCAGTACCCCACACAGAGAATGAAAAAATTCTTGGATGAAGCCACCCCAATGTTTATTGAATGATGTTCGCATGTCCATAAAACATACACATACTGTCCCCTCTGCCTGGACCCCGGAGGCACCCCCCTGCCCCTGACTCCTGCCAGGTACTCAGTACAGCTGACTCCTCTCATTTCCTAAAAGGTCATCCCTGTGGCCCTATCTCTGTATAGGATCTCACCAATACGCTTTAAGAGCACAGTTTTTGTTATTGTTGTTGCTTTTTTGCTTTTGTTTTTTTGTTTTGAATCAGAGTCTTACTCTGTCACCCAGCCTGGAGTGCTGTTACATGCTTGTGACTACTACAGCCTCCCAGACTTCACCTGGTAGGCTCAGGCGATCCTTCTGCCTCAGCCTTCCAAGTAGCTAGAACTACAGACCAGGTGTACACCATCACGACTGGTTAATTTTTTTACTTATTGTAAAGATGAGGTCTTAACGAGTTGCCCAGGCTTGAACACCTGGGCTCAGGCAATCCTCTTGCCTCTGCCTCCCAAAGTGCTGGGATTATAGGTGTGAGCCACTACACCCAGCTTAAGAGCACAGTTTTATCATTCTTTTTCATTGTTTTTTTTTTTTTTGTAGACAGTGTCTTGCTATGTTGTCCAGGCTGGTCTCAAACACCTGACCTCAAGCGATTCTCCCACCTCAGTCTCCTGAGTAGCTGGGAGTACAGGCATGGACCACAGTGCCCAGTATTACAGTTGTTAAATTCTACATGTTATTTATGTGTTAGCATAATCAGGATAGGATAGTAAAGGCACCAGAATCACTATGGTGCAAACAGAAAGTGATTTATTCTTACCTGCCTCCGTTCCTTTGAATACTATGCCTTCATATGTTCTTCTCTGTCTCTAGATGAAAGTTAGTCCTGTAGCTATCCCAGTCTCTCCCAGGTCATAAACAAATAGACCCTCTTCTCAGATGATTTTAATATCAAAATTCCAAACCAAAGTGAACCTGCAATGTCTCCCCTCACCCAGCTCAGGTCTGCTTCAGACTTGGAGAACTGTCTGGAAGTCAGCCTTATCAGTTTTCTTCCACTCCATTCCCTCCTATCTTTCTAGGTGTCTAACTCCCAGTCCCTCGGGGTTGGGGCAACAGACAGTGAAGAAGAGAGAAATGTAGGTCCAGTGTGTCAGATATCACTGTCATCTGGGGTTGGTGCCTGTGACCTGGCAGACAGACAACTGAGCTTCCCAGGCCTGCCTTCTATTCAGGGTTTTGAAGACCCAACCCTGCATCATGATGATGTTTTATTCACACCTGCTTTGGCAGGCAGTGCTCTTTCTGGTTGACTCTTAGGAATCTTCCCATTCTGCCACTCCATTCCAGAGGCCCATCTCTTTTCTAGAGTCACCTCACACCTCCATACTTTCTTCTTACGTCAAGTTGCTTCCAAGGTGACCTAGTCTGCTCCTTCCTCAGAGTCAACTCTTGCCCAGGTAGCTCTGAAAAGGCTGACCATTCTCGATGCAGTGCCCCTTCTCTCCACTGCCCCTGCCGTGAGATCCCTCAGATATCAGTCCCCAAGTCCCCCATATTTCAGGGAGGACAGTATGGTGCTCTGAGTGAGTGGTTCCCTACGAGACTCCTCACCTCTATGTTTGAGTGTGGGGACACATAGCCCCTTTCTGCAATAAGGGGAACCACAAGCACAGTGACAACTCTCCTCAAGACATCCTTCCACTAGTATTTAAACCTCCAAGAACACTAAGCCTTCTCTTCAGTGCCCTGGAGGTAGGTGATGGGTTCAGGCTGGCAGAACCAGTTCTGAAGTACCCTTTCTGCAAGTCCTGCAGAGGTAGTCTAGCACCTCAATTTAGAAAGCCAAGGAACTTGACACCTACTGCTTTGTTCTTTCGTGCCTCAGCCGAAACTGAGACAGAAAGATCCTGTTACTCCTGTTTGTGGCCAGTCCCCCTCCCAACCCCATTAAGCTATAAACTATAAACTCCAGGAGGTAGGGACCTTGGCTATTCTATTCACCAGCATAGCAACAGAGCCCCAGGGGGTGCCCTGCATAAGTTCACAGAGGAGAGGATGTTTAATAAATATTTCTTGAAATAACAAATTTATAATGGAAATGAAGATGGTGATGACACAGTCACCAATTTACTGAAGAAGAAGAAAAAAAGATAAGGGGACTTTCCTGTTTATAAATAAAATATCTGATCTTGAAATAAGGTAACTTGTGCTTCCTTCTCTCGAAAGACCTAAGTCTAAATCTTAGAATTAAAGTTTTCATTTAAAGCCCAAAAGATGCCTGAGGCACAGACAGCAAATGCTTACACAAGAGTTAACAGATTGGATGCTGGTTGATGATGCTAATATCAATGCTTTGTCTAGACATGCAATGCTGGTTCTGCTGACACAATCTCCTAGAGCATTTTTTTTTTCCAGGATGTGAAACTGGCCTTTGAGTCAGTGAGATTTAGAAACAAAACTGAACCCCTGCAGAGAAAACCCTTGGAAGAAACTAACCCCCATGCTTTGCCCTTGGTGAGTATCATCAAGCTCTCTTTCCCAGGGGCAGTCTTGGAGAAATAGGGAAGTGCCATTGCATTTCAATGAGGCTGATACAGTGTTCTCACTTGGCAAAGGCGTGGGAAGAGAGAAAGAAGCTGAAAAAGCAAATTCCCCCAGACTCATTCCATGACAAACAAACCAAGTGCACAGGGATGGCGGTGGACACAAGAGCTGCCAGCAAAATAGACTAGCAAATACCCTCCTCATGCAAAAATGTCTTCTCTCCATCAGTAAGATGCTGTGGGTTAGGAGAAGGCAGTTAAGGGTTCAACGTCCAGCCCTGGGAAGAAAGGGAAGCAGTTGTGGAGAGAGCCTTGCCTTACATGTCTGTGCCTGTGCTGTATACCCAGCTTTCTCTCAGACAAGCCTCATTCCCCAATTCCCTTCTATCTCTTCAGCAAAGCTGATGACAGAGAGAAGATTCCATATGCCAAGTTAGAGCCAAGGAAGCTGTCTCTCATGACAGTTTTCACTGAAAAAAAAAAATCTTTAAAAAAATGGAAATTTTGGTTAAATTAAATTTCACCTAAGGAGGATGCTTCCAAATACAATGGTTTCAAAATTCTCCAATAGAAATGTAGACTTTAGGGAATGTCTGCTCTGATGCCTTACACTTGACAAGAAATGACACTGAGGTTCTTGAGAGGTTAAGTGGCAAGACCAAGGTCACACAGCTGTCATTGGAGTCCACATCTTCCAACTTGAGCTTCTTGCTCTTTCCCCTAGATTATGCAAAAATGTATTCAAACATTTCTTCACCCAGCTTGGGTAGGGTTTTGCAGCCATGCTTCCAAAATGGGTCAGATAACTTGATTTAAATAGTCTCTAGTTTTTATAACTGTACATCATTCTATTTTTCTAACAAAACTGTACATCATTCTAGTTTTCTAACAAAACTAAGAGAGCTTCCCTCTTTCAAGAACTGTCACTTCAGAGTTGCACATGATGCTTTGGTCTGAGCATATAAACTGAAGTTTAATCCTACCTCTGGTCCTGACTCATCAGGACGTATTGGGCTAGTCATGATTTTGTCTCAGTTTCCTCATCTGTTCAGTGGGAAGAATAATGCTGATCTGTCACTTATTCATTTAAGGAAGTTGTCTGGCTGGAAACTAGTGAATAATTGTGGGTAAAAATCCTGTGAAGAATCTAAGTATAAACTGAAAACATATAACTAAGGCACCAAAGTACATAACTCAGAAGGTTTCTAATAATCGTGACATACAGTCTTTTAGTTTGCCAAACAGACAGGTGGCTGTAACCAGTCAAGCATGTTTCTACAGAAAATTTCTCATTACCATATTGTTCCAATATATCAGAGGTGTTGATTAAGCCTGCAGAATTTAAGAGACAAAATTGAAAGGGAAATTTTTTTCGAAGCTGCTGAGATGGGGCGTATAAGCATGTTCCTGAGGTGTTCACTGCCAAAAAGTTCTCCCGTCAGCAAAAGAAAACTAGGAACTGTTTTCTCATAACCAGAGAGTGTTTGTGTGGCTAGTAGGCCTGCTCACCAGTGTCAAGTTTTGAACAAACACCATAAAAAAATTCCAGACAAAGATAGGCAACAGCAATAAGAAGGAATCTGATGAAGAAACTGAACCAATATTCTGCTTTGCTTCTCACTAACGATATTCTTTACCACATTTTCTAATACTGAGCTAACAGCAGGATTTCTGTGGATGAGATAGAAATGAATTTCATTCTTTTGTTTTCAAAAATGCCCACAAGATGGTTTTAAAGTCCTGATAAAGCCCTGTCGCCAATCGGCACAGGCTGTCTAGACTCCAGCAGCATAAGTAATCACTTTGACAATTACCTAAAGAATCGTGTGGATGGCAAAATCAGCAAAGAGAAAGAGATGGTGTCTTATTTAATCAGTCTTTAACAGAACAACTAAAATTACCTGATAACAAAGAATCACCAGATTATTTGTAGCAGGGGAAAAAGGCATTTTTACAACAGATTTATTTTGAGATAATACTATCATTAAACACTTTGTTTTACTGCCACACAGAAAAAATAGGAATAAAACCATAAATTATTCACAGAAGCTAAAAGATATTTTTAAAGAAATAACAATAATGTTGGAATAAATAGACGCATAAGTGTACCTATAGCTCCGAGGGCTTGTAAAACTCTTTTCACTTCCAGCTGTGCCTAGTCACAAACTATGGAACACTAAAGTTAGTCTTTGGCAGACAGAGGTAGAACTTATTGACTATCCATGTGCTCTTCTACATTTCTCAACTTTCTTTGCACTTAGATTGAGGTCATGTGACTAGTTCTGATCATCAGACTTTAAGATGAGGTAACTTGTGTCACTTCCAGGCTGAGGCAGTTAAGAGCTAATGTCCCTTGTTCCTCTCTCTTTTCTTCCCCTGCCTCAGCAACATTGAAAACCACACGTTCCAGATGGTGTCATGCCAAGTGAAGAAAGCTCATGACTCACATTGAACTTTACATATGTGGAAAGTAAGCCTCTGCTGTGTTAAGCTAATGAGATGTCATGGGTTGCTGTTGCAGCACTAAGACTAATTACTCTGACAAACATAAAGGCCCTGAAACTTAAATTTAAGCTACTGATACCAGGTTTTCAAAAATACCATTACAGAAAAAGAATAATACTTTCCTTTTTCTCTTTTTTTATTTTCTCACTTTTTCTGGTCTTGTACAGTCTAAAGCAGTGGTTATCAAAGTGTGGCTCCCCAAACCAGTGGCATCAACATCATCTGGGGATTTGTTAGAAATGTAAATTCTAGACCCCACCTGAGGCCTGATGAATAGAAATTCAGGGAGTGGATTCCAGCAATCTGTCTTTTAACAAGTCCCTCTGGTATTTCTGATGAACACGTCAAGTTTGAGAACTGCTGATCTAAGGTTGGCTTTCCTTGAGTTCACATTGAATGTGATCATCATGCAGCAAATTTCTCCCTTTAATCTCACATACAGTCAGGAAATACATTATGCTAGTCTTTTTATGCGTCTTCCACTTTTTTTTTCAAACACCAGCTTTTACACTGATTAGTTACACATAGCTTTACTGTAGTAGATTAGAGATAATTGCAAATTCTTTGTCACTGCCCCCACTGAAAGGCAGGGTTCATTTTCCCACCCCCCTTGAATATGAGTTCAGCCTGTATCTTCTTTGACCAATAGAATATAGTAGAAGTGAAGTACTGAAAGTTTCAAGCCAAGCCTTGAAGAGGACCAGCAACTTTCACATCTTGAAATCCAGCCACCCAAAGAATGAGGAAACCTAAGCAACCAAATAGAGAAGCATAGGAGGCCTCAAGAAGAATGAAGACCCCCAGATGACAGCCCTAGCTGAGCCACCAGCTGACAACCAGCATCAACTGTCCACTAATTAATTATGTATTTTTGAATGCCTAGGCCCAGTTGAGGTCCAAAATACCTGCAGCTCCAGATGACTTCATGTGAAACAGAAGAACCACCCAGCTGAACAGTCAGCCCAGATAATTAGGAGATACAATAAAATGATTTTTATTTTAAATCACCAGGTTTGCAGGGAAGAGGAAAGGTATGAAACAATAGAGAGTCAAAATATTCATTTTTTGTTTGTTTTTGAAAAGCACTATCAAAGTCAAATTTTAATAGGACCTTTTCCCCCAAACAAGCTAACTCCTATGGCTCCTTACAATGACCTTCTAATATTTCCCTCTCCTTTGGCTTAGATACATTAATAACTGCAAGTTGTTTGTCCAACCTCAAATCTGGACGCTAGTAATGGTTTCTCTACTAACTATCCCATGGGTTTCAAATGAACATCTGAGTCTGTCTCCCACACCCATAACTGCTAAAAATAAATAAATAAATAAAATAAATGGAAGCAAGAAGTTTATAACCTCATCAGAGAATTGCAGTAGAGTTTAGTTAAGAGATGAGTCAGACTTTTCAGCATAAATAAAAATGTTCTTTTTTACATTCACCCCCAAATGTAGTAATTAACCAAGAACTTGGGTACCAGAAAACTTAAAGCTGTGAAGGCATTATCCTAGTTTTTAATGTCTTTTTGAAAAACAGACACTTGCAAAATGAAAGATAAATGAAAATGAGGTGGTCATAACTATTAACTGATGGCTGAAGACAGCTTAGGCAGGATAACTTTCACAAATATCTAACAATTTAAGAATCAATTATTTAAAGCTAAGAATCAAAAACTAAGCATTAAAAGCTAAGTACATATCCAGAGATTACAGTTGGCAAAAGACCAATCTTGCGAAAGACCCTAACCCAAAGCCATGATACTGGGTACTGAGTTTTTAAGAGGTTGAGAAGCATATCCTTATCTCTCCATCTTCAGAATCTAACAAAGCATTTGATATATAAAAAGTGATTGGTGTGAATGAACAAACAAACGGGAGTCACCACAAAGGGAAGAACCAAAAGAGGCCAAGGTGGAAGTGAGGGAACAGGCAACTCTAAACGTTTCAAAGGTGCTTTCTCAACTAAAAACAATTGGGATACAAACCTTGGTCCGCACATATAAACAGTAGCAGCTAAACAGGCCCTGCAGCTTTGAGCCTCCCAAGGTAAGTCAGGCCTGGGAAGAGGAGAAACAAAGCTTTCAGCACCTTAAAAGGCCCTCAAGAAAGGGAAGGTCTCACACTTCTTTCTTGCCAGTCCTTTGCATCTTTAAAAGAATGGAGTCAGTAGTCATTTATAACAAGAGTCATCTGTTATCAAAGAAAGTCAGTTTTACATATAGAGAAGCCTCTGTCTAACTGGAATTTTTAATACACCAAAATTCTTGATGATAACTTTCAAATATTAAAATTTCTACTAAAAAGGATACATTTTCATCTAGGACAAAAGCCATATGCTGACAGTCATGGATATTGTTTTCTCCCCATTAAGACACCTAATTATATTTTAGTGCTTCAATGTTTTTATTATTTAATTTTATGTAAGTATATAATTTAATCCTTGTTCATTTTCTTGCTATAATCCTAAGAGGTCATCTTACCAAGTATACGTATAGAAGTAAATAGCCCCCCTAATGTCTGACTATTTAATTACTTTTAATTATTCAGTAATACTTTCTGGAGTATAAAGACATCAGTAAATAAAAATGGGTATAAAGACATCAGTAAATAAAAATTAAACAATAATATTTCAATAAGACACACTCAAAATTTTTCGGTTTTTTTCACATCTAAAACAAGGTGCCAGAAATACTTTAGGTTTTATATACAAGGGGGGACCCCAAAATTAGAATTTACTTATTAAAAATTGTGTATTTATTCTTACATGTTTAAACTTCAGTCACCTATGAAGTATTCACCATTTGATTCAATATACCTATCGTGATGCCTTTTCCACTGCTCAAAACAGTTTTTGAACTCATCAATTTTTATGCCTTTTAGTGCTTCTATGGTTTTTTGTTTCACCTCTTCCACATAGACGAAATGTTTCCCTTTGAGAACTTTTTTCATTCAGGGAAACAAACAAACAAAAAGTCTTGTGGGGAGAGATTGGGTGAATAGGGAGGGTGGGGTATGGGGTCAGGCTGTTTTTGGTCAAAAACTGCTGAACACTCAGTGTGGTGTGGGCAAGTGTGCTGGTAAATCACCCATCATGAAACGGGCAAACACATTGAAAGAATCTAAAAAAAAAAAAAATTCAATGAAACCAAACGCAGCCTCTCAAAACGACACTAGTTGGTACACTGATGCCAATGGGTTCCTAGAACACTTACGTAGCAAGAGAAGACTGTACCACATGGGACCCATCCTCCAAAAATAATTAGGGTTTTTTTGGGTCCCCTTCACATATGTGTGTGTGTGTGTGTATGTGTGTGTGTGTGTGTGTGTGTGTGTGTGTGTGTGTGTGTGTGTATGCCATGTTTTATAACACCTACAATTAAAGTCAAATTTCGGACCTGTAAGGGAAACTTTTTTTTTAACTAACTAGTCCAAATCTTCCTTTCACAGATGGAAAAATCAAGTCTATAGAGTTAAGGCTAGCCTCATTAAAGTAAATGGTTACCAAAGCATCATTAGTGATGGGTAACCTCATTCCTTCAATAAACATGCATTGAGAGGGCAGCTGGGGACCGAATATTCAACGTGCCTGGGGCAATAAAAGAATAAAGTTGAGTCCTGCCCTCAAAGCACTCAGTTTATGAAAATGAAAAACACAAATTCACATGAAAACAAAAAACGCAATTCTGGGTCACAGTTAAGCGGCATTACCAACAAAACAGCAAATTCAACTGGATCATGGGATTAGAAGAAAAAGACATTGGAAAGTTTCATATTGGAGAAGATTTTAGTCACAGATCGTGTGCATACATGTGGAACACTATCCTCACCTCAGTGGAGTTTAAGTTAGCCCAGCAAGCCCATTGCACAGATCAGATAAGTAGTAAAGACTGCTTGCTCGAGTGTCCCTGCTTATATAAGAAAGGTCATGCATGTGATAGAGTCATGTGGAGATGAAAATTGACTCACTGTTATTACATTCTCTTATAAATCATATCTATATACACATCAAATTACTTATCATATTCATTGAATTGTATCATGGTCTTTTATAACAATTTACTTCTAAGCTGTTATAATATCATTATGCAGGAGGTGGGAAAAAGAAAACCATTATCCCTTATTGAAACTCAGACTTTGTAGTGTTGACTGATGTTTCCCAAGAATCTGGTAGTAAGTTGGCAGCACCAGAGTGTTGAGCTTCAGGGTCTGTACTTAATCCACTGAATCATCCTGCCTCTTAGAAATGGCTCTCCTTTTGTATATCTGACTGGACAGGATTAGGTAACAACATAGTAACTAGCAAACAGCAAAAGTCGATTAGTACATGCCCCGTGAAAGTGTTTTGGATGTGCTTTATTTTGAAAGAGGAATGGGAAGTTGCCAAGTCTCACATGAATCATATTTATTCCTGCATTTAAACTGAAACAAACAGTTTTTTAGAAAATTTTAAAATATTTGCCCACTGAACCACCATCATATCTCTTCCCATGTGAGTGCATTAGAGATACACACTGTCAAAAGTTAATGTGGGGCTACAGAAGAAAATATAGTCAACGACAAGGAAAAACAGGAAGTGCCGACCTAGTATAATTTAATATTTACAGGTTTCAAAGTATGATAAGAGCCTCATGTTCCCACACTCTGCCCAGAGAAAAATACTATCTCTTTACTTAATCTGCCTTTTATGCTGTGTCTGTAAAACATGGAATAAAGTGAGCTGGAAACTTTATGCTCAATTTTGTCAACACAAACAATAAAAAGTGCATAACTCAAATTATTTTAAAATGGAATATGGTAATAGCTAATTGGGGTGTCTACACTGGTCAAATTAACTAGTTTATTGCTAGATCATTTCCCTTTGTTTTTTCTGGGCATTCTCCTAGGCATGGGCATTTATGATATGAACTTGTAGTCACAGGAGATGACAAATATTTTAATGTAATAATGGTCAACATTTGAATGTACACTTAAAAACAAACAAACAAAAATACCTCAACTTGTAAGGTGGCCTGATGCCAATGTCAAACCTCTCCTACACACCCTCCTAACATTAGTGCATGAGGCCCCTTCATCTGTCACTATGTAGCAGATACCACCAGCCCACGGGATGTAGGGTTGTGAGTAAGAGAGCAGCTTGTCCAACACAAACCACCATCTCTATAAATAACTCAAATGTATTTTCACAAACTGTAGGGCTTCTCAGAAGAGCACAGAACAAAATCAACAAGAACAGTTGTGAGTAGGAATTTCTATCGAAAAGACCATACAGAGCAATAGTTATATAGACTTGAATAAGATCAAACATGTTTAAGAATATTGGTGAGGCAAACTGGGATGTGATGTGTGTACCTTTTTTTCTCCAAGTAGGTTGGTTATACCCACCCACCTGGGACTGAGTCAAGAGCAGTGCTCTTTCCTATTCTGCATTTATCCAGTCATCTCTTTCTGGAAAAAAAAAAAAAAGATGAACTTCTGCTGGTGGCCACATAAAGAGTCACTAGTGTGGAGGTGTCTATGTTGCTTACCACTTGAGTGGAGGATGGATTGGAGAATGCCAACCATCTTTATGCAGCAACAAAAGCTTAGTGTTGTTAATACTCCAGCCTTGTCAGAAGCCAGAAACTCATGCTTTTGTTGTAATGTCTCATGATTTATCTTAACAACTAGAGGCCAGACAGGTCTATATACTTAATTTAACCTGCTGACCCCCAGTTTAAGGTGTCCTACATACACAGGAATTACCATTCACTGAATTATTAACGCACTGAATATACATTTACCAGATCAATTCTTTCATATTTATTATTGTCCCTATGTTCATTTAATTCTACACATTTTCTCAAGTCAACTGGCTACATTCTCACTATGTGTTAACTAAAGAGGATCCAGCTATAAATAAGATGACATTTCTAACATCAAAGAGACAGATATCTATTGGTCGATAAAAGTCAGTAGATAAGTAAGATGTGTTGTAATAAAGGAGTAGATTCAGGATAAACAAGGGTGAATTTATGGGGGTAATGATGCCAGATGAGGTTGTAAAGACCGGTAGCCAAGGATTTATGTGCCATGGTGATGTGGATACTAGCAGCCATTGTCTACTGAACACATATAACGCACCAAGTACTATGCTTACGTTAGGAATATATTACCCAACTTAGCTCTCACAGCAACCAACTGAGGAAGACACTATCACTATCTTCATTTAGGAAATAGAATCTTAGGGCGGTCAAGAAAACTGCCCAAGGCTATGGCTATCTACAGAGACAGAGGCAGAATCTGGGCTCACAGCATCTCTCTGACACCCAAACCTAAGCTTTCAGCCACTATGAGGTTGCTAAGGAATGGGACTTCAGTCCATAAGTCATGAAAACAAATGAAGAACCTAAGAATCACATTATTTTGTTCCCTTTCACAAGTTAAATAAAGTATGATTACTATTTTATGTCAGGAGAAATCAAGAAAGGTTAAACAATTCAAAGCGAAGGAAAAATGGACTCCTACCACCCAAATGGCTGAATATCTAGCCCAGGATTCATGCTGGTTTTACATGGTTGGCAAATATTACTTCCCAAATACTTGGTGTGCTTTCAACAACCACACTTCTACAAATTCAGAAATTCTAAGAGCACATTCCCAACTAAATTCTCTTCCTAGTAGAACCATAGCTATTTCTAGCCAGGTAATTCCTAATTAGTGATGTCCATCTGAGAAATACAAAATACCTACTGTGACAAAAAGAAACAGCAGTCATCAACTTCTTTCCCACAGCCAACTGTGTGTGAACTATGAACTCCATTTGAATGTCTATATAAAACAACAGTACACTAAGACTTTTCCTTTGTGTGCTAGTAACTCTTTAATAACATTCCCTGCATTTATCTATAATTGCCATAAAGCATTTAAGCGATCACCTTTCTGAATCCTAGCCACACTGTATTCATGTCTGACAAAAATGTGTCCCCCAAACCCCGTCAAACATTTTTAAGAATATTGGTGAGGGAAACTGGGGTGTGATGTGTGTACCTTTTTTCCTCCAAATAGGTTGTTTATACTCACTCACCTGGGACTGAGTCAAGAGCAGTGCTCTTTCCTATACTGTATTTATCCAATCGTCTATTCCTGGAAACATAAAATAGAAATTTATAATAAAAATTTAATACCACTTCTATTTCAGGTCAAAATTAGTAATTAGAAGGGAAGTATTTATCTCCTTCTGATATAAAATGATTGGACCTAGAATATGACAAAGATAGTTCTCTGCTCACAGAGAAAAATAGTTGCATAAATGTAGCTATATTCTGATCACTTTTCCTCCCCAGATATGACAAAAAGCTGATAGTGTCAACTTAATACTTTCCAGAATGAAAAAAAGTAGTAACTTCTTTAAAAATTAAGATAATAGCAACCACCTGTTGAGAGTTCATATATATAAATGTATGTATGAATATATATAAAACAAGGACCCTCTGAGGAAGGCATAATACCCCAATTTTTTCAGAGGGGGAATCCAAGACTCAGAGATGCCAAATCATTTTTCCAAGATCGGGTAACTAGTAAGCAGAGATATAGGAAATGAACCCAGGAAAATATGACTCCTAAGCTCATACAACACTATACTGTACTATGAAGTCTTAAGTACTGGAGAGAGAAATAAAGGGAGAATGAAAGAAAGTAGTGATAAAAAGAGGCTTGAAGTTTATCTGAGACTTTACATAGGAAGATCTTGAGGAATGGAGATTATTAAAATGGGCAAGCATAAAATGTGTATATGGCAAGACATAGAATAAAATATAAAAATAAATTACAGAATGGAATATTTGTAAAATATAGAGAGACAGAAAACTAGGAGGGGTATTTACTCAAATTAATGAAGAACATCTGCAAGGCTGGGTATGGTGGCTCACACCTTAATCCCAGTACTTTAAGAGGTTGAGACAAGAGGATTGCTTGAGTTCAGGAGTTCAAGACCAGCTTAGGCAACACAAGGAGACCTCATCTCTACAAAAAATTAAAAAAATTAGTCGGGTGTGGTGGTACATGCCTGTAGTTCCAGGTACTAGGGAGGTTGAGGTAGGAGGACTGCCTGAGCCCAGAGGGATGAGGCCACAGTGAGCCTTGGTGGTGCCACTGCACTCCAGCATAGGTGACAGAGTAAGGCCCCAACTTAAAAAAAAAAAACAAAAAAATCTACAAAGGGTCTGCAGTTAACATCATACATTCATGAAAGAAACTGTGCACTTCTTCCCTTAGATCAGGACGAAGGTGAGGATGCTTCCTCTCAGCACTCCTATTTATCTATGTACTAGAAGTCCTAGTTAGCACAATAAAACAAGAAGAGGAAATGAAAGATAAATTGTAAATGAGGAACTAATACTGCCTTTATTTGCAGATGGCATGATTATCTGTGTAGAAAATCCCAGAGCAACAGCAAAACAACAACAAAAAAAGACTCCTGGAACTAAGTCCAATTTCTTTCCTATATAAAAGCAATGAACAATTGGAATTTAAAAATTGAAAAAAGATAACATTTACAAGGGCATCAATAAAAAATAAAATAAAATATTGTGTTTATATATAAAATCTATGTGTGGAAAAATATAATAATCTGATGAAAGAAATATAAAGCATCTAAATAAATGAAGTAGTTTGTGCTTGTAAACTGAAACACTCAAAGTTATAATTCAATTCATCCCAACTTGGCTCCAGTGCAATCCCAACCCAAATCCCAGCAAGCCATTTCATATATGATGAAAACCTGATTCTAAAGTGCAACGGAAAAGCAAAAGACTTACAATTGCCAACACAAGACTAAAGTAGAACAAAGTTCGAGGACTCACGCCATCCAACTTCAAGCCTTAATGTAAAGCCATGGTGATCATGGCAATGGGGTATTGGTAAAATAATAAACAATGGAACAGAATAAGAAAGGACATAAGTCAACCCACATACATATAATCATTTGATCTTTCATAAAGGAGCAAAAGCAATTCAATGGTAAAAAAAGACAGTCTTTTCAATAAATGGTGATGGAACAATTGAATGTCCTTACGCAAAAAAGAACCTAGAGTCAGACTTTACACCTTTCATAGAATGAACTAAAAGTGAATCACAGACTTAAATGAAAAACTATAAAACCTATAGAAGAAAATATAGGAAATATGTATTATTGGGTTGAATGATGAATTTCATTAACAACACGAAAAGCATAACCCACAAAAGGAGAAATTCGTAAGTTAAGCTTTATTAAAATTAAAAAATTATTCTCCGTGAAGGACACTGTTAGGAGAACAATAAGACAAGCCACACACTGAGAGGGAAAAGTTGCAAAATATGTACCTGATAAGGATTTGTATTCAAAATATACAAAGAACCCTTAAAAATCAACAATAGGAAAAGACACCAGCTAAAAAATGGGCGAAAGATCTCAAAAGACACCTCACCAAAGATCATATACAGGTGGCAAATAAATGTATGAAAAATTGCTCAACATAATTTGTCATTAGAGAATTTCAAATTAATACAAGATAGCACTATGCATCTATTAGAATAGCTGAAATCTAAAAGCTGATGATACCGATTGCTGGCAAGGATACAAAACTATAGGAACTCTCATTTGTTGCTAGTGGGCACAACTACTTTGGAAGACATTTTGGCAGCTTTTTACAAAGTTAAACATGGTCTGGCCATATGACCCAATCATCACACCCTTAATATTTACCTAATTGAAAATTATGTCCATACAAAAACCTGCACACGAATGCTTACAGAAGTTGTATTTATAATCACCAAAAACTGGAAGCAACTGAGAAATCCTTCAGTAAGTGAATGGACAAGCAAGTGGAGTTGTATCCTTATAATTGAACTATTACTTAGCAATAGAAAGACATGAGTTATAAAGCCATAAAAAGACATACATTAATCTTACATGCACATTGCTAAGTGAAAGAAATCAGTCTGAAAAGACTATTTACCCTATGATTCCAATTATATCACATTCTGTAAAAGGCAAAACTAGTGAGATGATAAAAGATCAGTGGCTGAGGGGTTGAATAAGAGAAGCACAGGAGATATTACAGGGCATTGAAACTAGTCCATGTGCTATTGAAGTGCTGGATACATGACACTATAAATTTGTTCAAACGTATAGTCCTTTACAGCACAAAGAATGAACCTTAAAGTATGAGAATTTTTTTCACTTTTTAATTTTAAAGATGTAGGGTACAATTCAGGGTTAGGTATACAAATGTTCATTATGCAGGTACCCTTGTTAATGAGATGTGCCCCCCTCCCCCGGCTATTTCCCACTACTGCCAATCCCTTTACTATAGTATTATGATAATTGTTCAAGGTCCACTTATGAGTGAGAACATGTGGTACTCTGTCCTTCGTTTCTGTGACAGATCACTGAGTATGATAGATTCTAAATCTATCCAAGTTGCTGTGAAGTCCATATGTTTGTCCTTCTTTATGACTGCCTAATATTCCATTATGTTTATGTACCACATTTTTTTAATCCAGTCCAGTTTCAATGGGCAGCAAGGTTGGTTCCATGTTTTTTGCTATTGTAAATAGTGCTGCAATAAACATGTGTGTGCAGGTAAGCCATGCTCGGTGGCTCAGCCTGTAATCCCATGCCTTTGGGAGGCTGAGGTGAGTGGATTGCCTGGGAAGGCAAGACCTCATCTCTACAATAAAATCAAAAAATTAGCCGGGCATGGTGCGCCTGTAATTCCAGCTACTCGGAAGGCTGAGGTGGAAGGATCGCTAGAGCCCAGCAGGTCGAGGCTGCGGTGGCCGGGAACGGCCACTGCACTCCAGTCTGGGCGACAGAGTGAGACTCCAACTCAAAAAAAAAAAAAGAAAGAAAGAAAATGTTTAAAACACAATTTAGGAGGCCAGGGAAGTTCAAGATGAAGTGCAGAATGTGATAAAGCAATCTAACTCTATTAAAAATGTGTGAAACACCTTCATAAAAAGAAGTAGGGACAAAAGATACTAACCTAAATAATTCTGGAAGTTGGCCAGGCATGGTAGCTCACATCTGTGATCCCAGCATTTTGGGAAGTCAGGGCGAGAGGATTACTTGAGCCCGGATGTTTGAGACAAGCCTGGGTAACTTAGAGAGACCTTATTTCTACAAAAAATTAAAAAATTAGTTCGGCATGGTGGTACACACCTGTAGCCCCAGCTTCTCAGAGGCTGAGGTGGGAGGATTGCTTGAGTCCAGGAATTTGAGGCTATGGTGAGCTGTGATTATGCCACTGCACTGACAGAGTGAGACCCTGACTCAAAATAATAATAACAATAATAATGGTAACAGTAATTTTTAGAAGTGAGTGGAATCTGTAAGACTAAGACAAAAAAAAACTATTGTAAGTACTGAATTCTTGTTGGCAAAGTTGTCTCTGTCAGGAGTATGGGTTAACAATTCTGATACAATATACATAATAGAACAATTAAGAAAATGAGGCCAGGTGCAGCAGCTCATGCTAGAAATCCCAACATTTGGGAGACTGAGACAGGAGGATCACTTGATCAGCCTGGGCTACTTAGCAAGACACCAACTCTACAATAAATAAAATAAAAATAAATAGCTGGGTGTGGTGGTGCATGCCTGTAGTCCCAGCATTTTAGGAGGTCGAGGCCAGAGGACTACAAGAGCCTCAGAAGTTTAAGGGTACAATGAGCTAGGATAGCACCACTGCATTCCATCCTGGGGAACAGAGTGAGACCTTGTCTCAAAAAAAAAAGAACAACCAAAAAAAGAAAACGAATGACAGCTGAGAGAAGCAGGAAGCTACGTTTCTCATTGTTGGAGTGGGAGGTAACAGATGAGCAAGAGGAGGAGTCTGGAAGGACCCAGGTGGCAATGGATTAGAGTTGCAGACATCATAGAATGTTTAGTACAATATAGACAGATGATCCTATATAGAAAAATGTATTCATATATATGTATACACATATATTTTCCTGTTCTTCAACGGGAAGGCTCTCCCATAGCAAGGAGCACACTGAGTGTCCAGATGTCTTTTTCTAGTACATTAACCAATACAAGGAAACCAGGGCTCCTTGGAAAAGTTGCCGATTCTAGAACTGCGGCAGAAAATATACAAGATGAGCTGGAGCATATTGTAGTGCCAGAAAACCAGAAAGTGCTCAAAAATCAAAACCAAAAACACAATGATGGGTTATGTCAGCTGAAAGAATTCCTACTAATGGATAAATGGGGACATTTGGGCAACGAAATAAGTAAAGCAATATCAAACTATAACTCAAAATATAAAATTAACCTCCATGAGTCCATATTAACATAAATAATGATTAAATAAGCATATAAATAAAGGAGAAGAGACCAATCTTTCTGGCAGAAGTATAACAATAATTTGCACAGAAACTGCACCCTTGAAAGATGTTAAACATAACTCCCCACTCTTTAAGTGTTTGGGCTCCACATAGTAACTTTTCTCCAAAGAGTACTGTATGGAGAGGAGTCTTGTGGGGGCAAAGTAACTTACAATGGAGAAATGTAACAAACACTTCTTCAATCAAATGATTAAGATCATCGCCTACAATGCAAGCCATGTTGATAAAATGAATGTACTTTTGATTTGATGCAATGAAAACAACACTTTCTGGGATCTTCCTCCTAAATACCTATAATCCCAGTTCAATAGTGAGAAAAACTCATACCAATCCCAACTTAGGGGCATACTACAAAATACCTGAAGTGACTTCCCTTCAACTTCTCAAGGCCATCCCAAACAAGGAAAGTCTGAGACACTATCACAGCACAGAGGAGCCTAAGGACACAGGAAATGTAATGTGGTCTCTTGGATGGAAGCCTGA